>NC_050191.1:28811208-28836208 GCF_008315115.2 Sander lucioperca | reverse complement strand
TAATAACATACGTGAACAGACACACACACACATACGCACGCACCCAAGCATGCACGCACACACACACATAAACACACACACGCACGCACACACATACGCACACACATACGCATACACACACACACACATAAACACACACACGCACGCACACACACGCACCCACACATACGCACACACACATACACACACATACACACACATACACACATAAACACACACGCACGCACACACACGCACACACATACGCACACACACACACACATATACATACACACGCATGCACACACATAAACACACACACGCACGCACACACATACGCACGCACACACACACACACACACACACACACACACACACACACACATACACATACACACATACACACGCACGCACACACATACACACATAAACACGCACGCACACACACACGCACACACACACACGCACGCACACACATACGCACGCACACACACACACAGAAATGTTTTGGCTACATTGCAACATGGCTCTGAATAAACAGATTAAATTAGACCTCAAAAGGCTGCTACATAATTAAAAGAGTAAAAACCATTATGAAATAAACACTTCAACCCATTTCTGATTTTCTGGACTGAACCCAAACATAAATCATTTAATAATTATATAGGTTTTATTCTTTTCTTCTTTTGACAGCATTAGTAGCTCCGGGCTCTTTGTGAATTAATGAGAAACCGCTGTGGCTGCAGACTGCCGGACAAAGACCGAAAACACACAATGGGACCCTCTGTCACTCTAACCGTAATTGTTCTTCGTGTGTAATCACTGAGCTGCATTTTAAATACCTCATTAGACAGAGATCAGTGATTCGGCTGCACAGGGACACAGTGTTGTGAAAGCCGTCTGCTCTGATGTGTAAGAGAGAAAGTCCCAAAGGAGGTTTACAGTCTCCAATTCAGCCGGGGAAATCTAAATGAGGTACAGGTTAGTTTGAAGCCTGAAGAGCATTCAGAAAACATGTTTTCTCCCTTCATTTACACGCTTTTAGCAGAGCGGTAATCTACGATCTAGGTTGTTTTATGAAGATCGTTTTAATTTCATATTAAGGTTCAATTCATATCTGAGGGCGTTTTCACACCTACCTCATTTGGTCCGGACTTTCAGACTTTTCAGTTTGATCCGAACCACGGTCCGGATCAAAAGACCAAATTTTGGTCCGATAAAAAGAGGTGGTCTGGGTCCAGTTCGTTTATAATGTGAAAGCATTTTTTTGGATCGTTCGGACTTTCGGACCAAATACTCGAAGCTCTGGCAGGCTCTCCTCGTGTTACAAGACCGGGAAGCTCCTTTAAGGAATAGCTCGGTGCTTAGTGTGGAGGCTACATGAGAGAGTGACGGTGAATGGGCTCAGAGCAGACAGCTGTCGGCTATCAGAGCTGAGAATACATCAGCAGTTTATTTGTTAAGTTGTAGTAAATCTATAGTGTAGGTTTCAGTTTGTCTCTGAATAAATGCTGCAGAAAGAAAGTTCCCGTGTATCGCTTCTCAACATCACAACAAAACAAAAAGAGCCATGGCAGTAGGGGAGAGCAGCAGTCAGTAGGAGAGAGCAGCAGTCAGTAGGAGAGAGCAGCAGTCAGTAGGAGAGAGCAGCAGTCAGTAGGAGAGAGGAGCAGTCAGTAGGAGAGAGCAGCAGTCAGTAGGGGAGAGCAGCAGTCAGTAGGAGAGAGCAGCAGTCAGTAGGAGAGAGCAGCAGTCAGTAGGAGAGAGCAGCAGTCAGTAGGGGAGAGCAGCAGTCAGTAGGAGAGAGCAGCAGTCAGTAGGGGAGAGCAGCAGTCAGTAGGAGAGAGCAGCAGTCAGCAGTCAGTAGGGGAGAGCAGCAGTCAGTAGGGGAGAGCAGCAGTCAGTAGAGGAGAGCAGCAGTCAGTAGGAGAGAGGAGCAGTCAGTAGGAGAGAGCAGCAGTCAGTAGGGGAGAGCAGCAGTCAGTAGGAGAGAGCAGCAGTCAGCAGTCAGTAGGAGAGAGCAGCAGTCAGCAGTCAGTAGGAGAGAGCAGCAGTCAGTAGGGGAGAGCAGCAGTCAGTAGGGGAGAGCAGCAGTCAGTAGGGGAGAGCAGCAGTCAGTAGAGGAGAGCAGCAGTCAGTAGGAGAGAGCAGCAGTCAGTAGGAGAGAGCAGCAGTCAGTAGAGGAGAGCAGCAGTCAGTAGAGGAGAGAGCAGCAGTCAGTAGAGGAGAGCAGCAGTCAGTAGGAGAGAGGAGCAGTCAGTAGAGGAGAGCAGCAGTCAGTAGAGGAGAGAGCAGCAGTCAGTAGAGGAGAGCAGCAGTCAGTAGGAGAGAGGAGCAGTCAGTAGGAGAGAGCAGCAGTCAGTAGGAGAGAGCAGCAGTCAGTAGGAGAGAGGAGCAGTCAGTAGGAGAGAGCAGCAGTCAGTAGAGGAGAGCAGCAGTCAGTAGAGGAGAGCAGCAGTCAGTAGGGGAGAGCAGCAGTCAGTAGAGGAGAGCAGCAGTCAGTAGGAGAGAGCAGCAGTCAGTAGAGGAGAGCAGCAGTCAGTAGGAGAGAGCAGCAGTCAGTAGGAGAGAGCAGCAGTCAGTTGAAAAAACTCTGACACAACCTTTTATACATTGTCGTGTTTCTTTAGAAATAAACAACGGACAAATAGAGTCTTTAAACTCTTCAGATGTAAAGTTATTCTCTGTCAAAGTGACGTCAAAATGAATGGCAGTCAATGGGATGCTAACGGGAGGTGATGGGTTGGTAGCATCAAAATGGCGCCATAGGAGCTACGCCGTCCGGGGAGAAGCTGACTCCCTTGGTTTTCTCCCCATGTCTTGTTGTACTTCCTGCCTTGTGTTTTCCCGCCTTTGTGATTGTCTGCCCCATCCTGATGTGTTTCACCTGTTCCTGAGCCCTCGTTTCACCCTCGTTACCTTGTGTAATTAGTCTCTGTGCTGTCTTTGTCTGTTGTCAGATCATTGTAGTGTGTGTGTGTGTGTGTGTGTGTGTGTGTGTGTGTGTGTGTGTGTGTGTGTGTGTGTGTGTGTGTGTGTGTTCCTACCCCAGTTGCTGTGTTCCAGTTTATTTTTGGTTCCTGGTCTTTTGGCTTCCTCAACATTTTTTGGAACTATATTTTTGCCTGCTTACTTTAGGACTCTTGTTGTTGTATCCTACCCTTTTTATTTATTAAATCTTTGAACTGAACACTGCACCGTCATCTCTGCATTTTTGGGTCCGCCATTTCTCTAAAACCTGACATGCAGATAAGTGTGGATTATTGGCTGTGTGCCCTTCTAGTTCCCCTTAGTTGTATCTGTTTTAATGTTGGTCTATGTCTGCTGCTGTCTTGGCCCCGGAGAAAACTGAGATAAAAGAGAGCGAGGCACTTCACATAATTAAGTTAACTGACGTTAAAAGGTTGGCAATCTCCTGCCACAATGCTTGACTGTGTCCATTCAGATGTCTGAGAGGTCTTCTCTATGTCTGAATGCTCTTCGATGCTTTTAGCTTGTAGAAAGTCGTCTTTAGGAATAGTTATTTAGTTTAGTACATGGAGAAAGAAACGCTGTACGATGGTTCAACCAGACTGACAACTGAAAGATCCCTCTCAGCAACAACTCAATGAGAAGAGAAGAAATCAGCGGTCATTGGTGAAAAAAAAAGCTTAGAATCAAAATGTGTGCAGCTTTAAATAGGAACAGCTTCCTGTTTCAGTGTCAGAGTCACAATAATGTAGCCTATAACAAAATGGAATTAACATTTAGCAAAGTTCTTCTTCAAACTTTACACTTGACGAATCCCAGTTTAAGGATCCTATTTTAACGATCTAAGTGTACGGCGTGAAGTGCCTGGTGCAGGTGTGTTTAGGGCGTGTACAAATCCACTTTTGCTAGTTTGACGGCGGAAAAAAGTGTCCGTGCGTCGGGTGCATGGTTCTAAAGGGTTGTACTTAGTGTCTTCATTAATCAGAGGTGTGTTTTGGGCGTAACATGCAATCAACCAATCAGAGATCATCTCCCATTCCCTTTAAAAGCCAGGCGTGTTTGGACCTTGGAGCATTGCTGTTATGATGGAGGATTTGCACCGTAATATTTTAATTTGTAATCTTCTGCATGTGTGTGTGCTGCTGTGCGTCCCTGTGTGTGTAACAAGCATAGTGTGCGCGCTGTGCACGAGCCTAGGAGCATTTTACTAATGCTCTGTTAAAATAACAATGAAATGCTGCGTTATTGACTTTAGACCAGGTTTTTGTTGGTCAATGGTGCCATCACTTCCCGCTGCCTCAAGATAGCAATACTCCCAGAATGCACCTGAACACACCTCCCTGTAACACCAGCACGCCCAGAATGCACCTGAACACACCTCCCTGTAAGACCAGCACGCCCAGAATGCACCTGAACACACCTCCCTGTAACACCAGCACGCCCAGAATGCACCTGAACACACCTCCCTGTAAGACCAGCACGCCCATGGGCATACAGAAGGGTGCAGGTGCATTTGCTATTTAAACGACGTGGGCGCTGGACGGGAAACTGACAACTGCGTCGGGCTTTGCGCTGCGCTAGGTGCAAGATAGGGCCCTAAACGTCTTTAATCTAATCACTGAGGAGGCTGCAGAGGGCCCTAAGAAAAATGCAACAACTCAATATTTAGAGCCACATCGCACCCTTAGGCTTCAATAATGATCGAGAGTTACTGACGCTTGTCTGGACTGGAAAATTAATTCAACATCCGAGACTGTCCTCTCCCCCCAAAAAAATGGCCAAATTGTTCAAGCAGCAATTACGACCTATATTTACGTTTCTAGTGGCGGAGTCCTCCAGTGGCCGTGGTAGTTATGACGGGAGTTATGAGGATGTATTTCTAGGGGCGCTAATTTATGAAACGGGGGGGAACAAACAGCTGGTATCGTTGCATGGTTTGGAGAACTTGTTGCAACATCCAAGTTCTATTCTCCCATCATGCAACGCTGTTGGGGACATCCAAAATAACTGTTTTTAGCTCTGTTCAAATAGTTATTATTGAAGGAAAGAAGAACAAGTTATTATATACTTTAGCTTGTATTAGACTGTCAGGATGTTAAACTGTGTTTATGTAACTCTGACTGTTTCCAGAGCTGCTTTCATGACCTGATCTTGTATTTCCACAAGGATATCTTTTGGTCTAGTTAGATTACTCACACACAAAGACACACACACACACACACACACACACACAGTGATAGTTAGATTACTCATCCTTTGAAAAAACTTTCTCTTCCTGCTGTTTTTTATACAAAAAGACACAAACGGTCACAGCCAGGTCGGACACTTCTCACACCCATATATCTCACACCACTGGGCTGTATCTGCCTTTATGTTTTACTGATGTAATGAGTTATTGATTATGTCGTGCAGCACATTAATGTCCAGGCTGTTTTTCAGGTGGTGAGAATGTAACAATGAGGAAAGTCTATAGAGCGAAAGACAGAGCTTTTAAAGCAACGTATTTGGACTAACTACTTATATTTTTTATCACATTATGCACTAAACCTTCAGCCTCCTTGGTCTTATAAATCACTGCTACAGTTCTTCTATTTGCAGCATCAACACCGGAACAGGACAGAGTGTAAAACAGCAGCTTCTTCTGTGTGTGTGTGTGTGTGTGTGTGTGTGTGTGTGTGTGCATATTACATTACATGTCATTCAGCTGACGCTTTTATCCAATGCGCCTTCCATTGAAGTGCTTTCAACCCTGAAGGTGCAAACTCCAGACAACAAGTAGTAAGTGCAAGTACATTAGCTTTAAAGAAGCAAAGCTACAAAGAGCCATATGAAAGTGCAGCTTCAAGAAATATATATACATGCCATATACATTTTGTGTGTGTGTGTGTGTGTGTGTGTGTGTGTGTGTGTGTGTGTATATAACATATATTTGTATGAATATCCCATATTTTGGGTTCCAGTAGGCTGTTAGTTAAAAACATGAAAACAGCAGCTTCTGCTCAGCAGGTTTTCCAGATAACTCATTGCTCGTTCCTGATAGAACAAGCCCTATTTTTTTTCTGACAAACATTACATATATAAACTTTACATGAGTCCTCCAAACCATGCGTCAAAATCGGTCATTTGTCAAGTTGATAAAAAGATGTAGGTTTGGGTTCAAATCAGATGTCACTTCAAATCAAATCAGATGTCACAGTATTTATAGAGCACCTTGACTTGTTTTATCATTTAAAAAAAGGCATGGAAATCTCACTTTTTACAATTTGGGACTTTTAAAATACTAAGGAATGTAGTAAGCAGCACTTTTCATTCAGATATCAGACTACAAAATGTAGAGAAGTAGTGAATAATGTGTGTGCAGATGGAATGGACTTGGATTGGGTGTGTTTGTCTGTAAGCATTCACACACACATATCATACATACATCTACAGTACTTTGTCATTATTAAAAAGAATGACTTATTGAGTGATGAATACAGCACAGAAACACAAAGTCAGAACCTTGAGCTTTTATGCAAAAGGAGTGTCACCTCCTGAAAGCTTCTATTCATCACACCTGGTGGATTCATACCTCTTTCAATGTTTTCTAAACCGTATTTATTAATGGAAAGGTAACACTGAATGCTTCACATTCATTCAGCTACACACACACAAACACATACACACACACACACACACACACACACACACACACACACACACACACATCAGGAAGTTACCGAGCACTCTCAGAGCTTTACAGTTTTCAATCAGGAGGATTGAACTTTACCTACGTAATGAACATACATAAGAAACCTACGTAAGAAACCTTCGTAAGAAACAAGAAACCAACGCCGTTGTGAGGATTTAAACTTGTTTGCTGGTGTGTGTGTGTGTGTGTGTGTGTGTGTGTGTGTGTGTGTGTTTGTGTGTGTGTGTGTGTGTGTGTGTGTGTGTGTGGTAGAGCAAATGAGAGAGTGGCAGGAATTTGCCTCGGAGCGAGAACCGACTCTGGCGGTAGAGGCGGAGTAACTAAGTGTATCCCCTGTTTTTTCTGACCATGGTGGGAAATCAATTTCGTGTTGTTTTTGGAGAAGGAGTAGGGGGAAATGTGACGCCACAAAGCCACGGCCAAGCAGACCAAACACAGTTGTTGCGGTGTGTAGAAATGCACGTCAGGCTAAGACGTAGGGTCCGTTACTACGGACGTTACTACGAACGTACCTACGAATGTACCTGCGGTGTAGATTTGACGTAGAACCATAAATCGGCCCTTAAGTTGCAACCAAGTCTACATGGAAATGGTCCAGTCCTCCCTTGACCTGATCTGAGAGACAATACTAAAGAAGACAGAGAGCTGAATTTTGAGAAAAGTGCACATTAAGTAGTCGAAAATGCACATTTAATGGACAAATTTCAACTGCTACGGCTAAAAGATTTTCATTATTTTCATTACCGGTCCAGTCTATTCATCTCACTGTATCAAATAAACTCATGACATGAATTAAGTTAAAATGGCTGCAACAAGATTAGCTATTCAATTTGATTAGGAGATTAGAAAACAGACTGAGATATAACATAATGGAACATAGAGGTCGAGTTTATTGCCGTCGTAGTTATCAGGGTATAAAATGAGCTGGTGTTATGAACCGTGTGCTTTTATGATCCTGGGTACAAATCTTTTATTTTTACTTGTGTTTGTATTTTTTATTTCATTTTTTGCAGCCAGTGAAAAGCGAGCTGATGTGAGGATGAGACAAGCCAGGAGGAAGCAGAGAGATGGATAGAAGGAGAGGATATATTTCAGACGGTTCTCATTCACTGTCCGTACTTACAGTATATCTACGAAAAGTACTGCACTATTAAATTCGTATATAGTCTATATCCGCAAAGTTCCACTTCCGAGATTGCTCCAGTGCCGCCGGATGTGCGTCCCCTTCCTCTGTCTTTGTGTCGGCGTTCTAACCTTTTTATTTATTTCTGAGGACTATGGTTAACTACTCCTCAGATCTCTGCAGGGTAAATCCAGACAGCTAGCTAGACTATCTGTCCAATCTGAGTTTTCTGTTGCACGACTAAAACTACTTTTGAACGTCCACATGTTCCACCAAAACAAGTTCCTTCCAGAGACTATTTAGCAGAGGCACCGTGGCTCCGTCCGGAACTTAGCCCCGCCCAAGACGATTGTGATTGGTTTAAAGAAATGCCAATAAACCAGAGCACGTTTTTCTCCCATCCAGGAATGCTGTGTGGACTAGACAGACCTTCCTCTGCAGAGCTGTGGAGGAAGGTCTGGCAATGCAGGCCGTTTCTAACAAGACACACACTTATCTGAATCAAGATATTAGTCTGTGGCACCTGGGTAGCTCACCTGGTTGAGCGTGCGCCCCACGTACAGAGGCTCAGTCCTCGCCGTCGCGGATTGGGTTCTGACATGCGGCCCTTTGAGTTTTCTGTTGCACGACTAAAACTACTTTTGAACGTACACACGTTCCACCAAAACAAGTTCCTTTTTCCTCTCTGTCTTGCAGAAGTTTTTTCCAATCAGAGACTGAGAGTGAGACTCTGACAGGAAAAACTTGTCATTGCTTTTTGCTTTGCATCAATCGCTCTTTAGCTCTAAGCCCATGCTGTCAAATCACTCTCCTCTAAGTCTAATTACATATCTTACTCATTCCACTTCTCCACTTCCTTCTCCTTCTGGTTTCTCTCCTTCTCATATGATCTTTGGCCACCCTTTAACTTTCAGAATAAACCACATTAAGCTTCAACATCACTCCAAAAAGCAGAGCAGCAGGTTTTCTTTCCTCCTCAGGACTCCTGCTGTCAATACTTTAACGGCAGAAAGCTGAAAGAAAAATCAATTCCACGAACAAAGCTGGAAATATGGAAAACGTTGATTGCTTTTCTGCCAGTTCTCTATCACACAAACTCTTCCTGCAGGGCTGCTGTAATGCTGTGTTCTCTCTTGTTGTCAGGACAATGTGATCCTTGATTCCTGCACTGCTTGCTCATAATGTTGCCGACATAGAAAATAAAATGGATAGAAAGGCCAGTGAACTGTTTCCCAGGGTCATTTGATTGGTACACAACCAAATGGTGATTTTTGGTAGTTGTCATAGTGACAATATGCGTCACTAAACTGTGTCGCAGCTCGCTGGGAGAACAGCTGCCCGACGCAGCTCGGGAGATGATCTCGGAGTTGCAGGGAGTGAGGAGGGACAGTTAGACCCAGCGGCAGTGGGTCAGCAGACCGCTATCGTTAGATTAGGGATGCACCAAATCCAGATTTTTGGGGTTCGGCCGAATACAGAATCCACTGGTTAAGAATCCGAAACCGAATACCGAATCCTACTCCCATCCTTAGTCCATTAAGGGCGTTTTCACACATACCTCATTTGGTCCGGACTTTCGGACTTTTCAGTTTGATCCGAACCAAAATTAGAGGTGTGAAACCTCCCCCGGACCACGGTCCGGATCAAAAGACCAAATTTTGATCCGATAAAAAGAGGTGGTCTCGGTCCGGACCAAACTGAACCATGGTCCGGTTCGTTTATAGTGTGAAAGCATTTTTTGGATGGTTTGGACTTTCGGACCAAATACAAGAAGCTCTGGCAGGCTCTCCTTGTGTTACAAGACCTATGGCTATAAGGAATAGCTCGGTGCTTAGTGTGTAGACTACATGAGAGAGTGACGGTGAATGGGCTCAGAGCAGACAGCTGTCGGCTATCAGAGCAGAGAATACATCAGCAGTTTATTTGTTAAGTGGTAGTAAATATACAGTGTAGGTTTCAGTTTGTCTCTGAATAAATTCTCCAGAAAGTTCCAGTGTCTTGCTTCTCAACATCACAACAAAACAAAAAGAGTTTTTTCAGCTGACTGTATGGGAGAGCAGCAGTCAGCAGTCAGTAGGAGAGAGCAGCAGTCAGTAGGAGAGAGCAGCAGTCAGTAGGAGAGAGCAGCAGTCAGTAGGGGAGAGCAGCAGTCAGTAGGAGAGAGCAGCAGTCAGTAGGAGAGAGCAGCAGTCAGTAGGGGAGAGCAGCAGTCAGTAGAGGAGAGCAGCAGTCAGTAGGAGAGAGCAGCAGTCAGTAGGAGAGAGCAGCAGTCAGTAGGAGAGAGCAGCAGTCAGTAGGAGAGAGCAGCAGTCAGCTGAAAAACCTCTGACACAGAGAGAGGAGACGAGAGGACGGGGAAGCCCGTCTACAAACCAATCAATTATAAGTATCTGGAGACGCAGCTCACGTATGTGATGACGACAGGACGTAGTTTTGTCACGTAGAGATCTTTAGTGCGCTTGCATAACTGCAGTGTGAAACCAAAACTGACCGGATCAAATGTTACAATGTAACAAAAACATGAACCTTGGTCCGGACCTTGGTTCGGACTTTCATGTGTGAAAACGTCCTAACACAGTAATGATGTAAACAACGTCCACAGCAGTGTATTTTTCATTTTATTTAGTTTATTAAGTTGCTGCATTTTGGCTGCTGTCTGTAGATTCCTTCATGCACAACTAGTATTCTTCCAGATGTTTCATACCAGATGTTGTAACAGTGGTGATGTTGTGTATAGTTTAGGGTCCTCGTCACCACCAGACTAATCAGCATTGCAGATTGAACATGTAGATGGACTAGAATGGCCTTCTTTTGACTGAAAGTTCTGCCAAACTACACTTTTTCTGCTCACCAGTTCCATTTTCACTTTCTCACAGCCTACTGCATTGAACGCTCCACCTACGTAAACACCTTCCCGTAATCAACGGCGCCGTCATTACACCGAACCCGGGTTCGGTGGAAAAACCCCGTCAAAAAGCTCAATATTCATCCGAATCCGAAGCCGAATCCTGGATTCAGTGCATCCCTACATTACACCCAGTGGCAGTGGGTCAGCAGACCGCTAACATTAGACCCATGCCCGATGTTCAGCTCATTCTCTGTAAGCGATGCAGCATAAAAGCACGGTGGAACCAGCACGCCAGCCAACCGGTGATAGTTGGCTAACGTTAGCTTGCTAACTCCGCCTTAACGTTAGCCCCTCGCCACATCGTTCACAGAAAACGAGTTGAATGAAGTGGTCACTTGTGGCAATAGCATTTTGCTTTGTATGGATGAAGCATGAAGTTAATTTGATTCATTTAGCGGCCGGCTCTCTGCCTCGTAACGTTACTGCAAAACCTCCGCGACTTGAAGGAAGTTGGCTTATTATCGGACGTTTATATGTTTATATCACGTAAAAATAGCTGCTGCTCTGACCATTCTGCTACGTTGATTTGAATGGAAATGGCCTTTCTATCCATTTTATTTCTATGGTTATCGATCTCAGAGTCAATCTCTCAACAAAATACTAAATGGATGTGGTAGACAGATTGGCTCTCCTTCTAATTAGACATCGGTCCGAAATGTCTTATCAGTGGATGGATTGCCACTAAACTTTTTACCTCCTCATGATGGATTGTTATAACTTTGGTGATCCCTTATCTTTTTAATCTAGCGCCATTATCAGGTCAAAATTTCCAGGTATTTTGATTTATTGGTTTGTTTTTTGGGAACAGATATGGTTGCTCAAAGGTTACCAAATTGGGAACACAGGTCGGTATCGTAACGACCTCTTTACTTTAATGTCACCGACACTCAAGAACTACTTGTTTATTGCTAAGGTCATATGGTCAAATTTAAATAATGTATTTAAAATGTAGAACGAATAAGCTATTTCACCAGTAAGTTGCTGTTAAACAACAAAAAGAAGAACCCCTACATGGCAGAAGAGGACTTTACAACAACATTGAATGCACCATGAGTTTACAAGGTGCAGTTGAAGACACCATTGAGTCCTGTCGGTGTAGTTTCTCCGACAATACTCACAGTATCTCACAGGTCAGCTAGACTCCTCTGTCTTTAGCTGCAGACTGTTGGACGTCCCAATGTTGGAATCCTTTCCAGTGAAATACAGCCACACGGTAGACCGTTTAGCTTTCAGCATTTTAACCGTGTTTAAGCCAGCTACTAGCTAACGTTAGGCTAACTTTACCAGCTGTCAAGTGTAATGTTAACTAGCGTCACGTGCAGCGATGCTTCTGTTGCGTCTGACGTCTGTTTCGGAGCACCAGATAGCAGGGCAGGCATTTAAGGGGGTTAAAAATATGATTTGTCATTGAGTTTGGAAAATACCGTTTAGAAAACCACATATTGGCACCGGGTTTCGGTACCCAACCCTATTGGGAACAGACGCAAAGGTTACAGTCCAGGTTGGAAATATAAACAGACAGCGAGGACCAAAATGATCTGAGCTAAGTGTAGGAGACATTTTGTTCATGTTTTCTCATATCTACAGTGAGTTTTCTGCCGTACTGTCACTGTTTTACACCTCATTACAGGTTTTGCTGCCTCGTATGTTTGTGTGCATCATCTTGATAGGAAGTGATTGTGGCTCCAGTAACCACTCCAATCATTATGCTAATTATCCATTAGGGTTGTTGTGCTCGTCAAGGACCTTCAGGCAAGTTAAGATCCGATAAGGGCTCGTTAGTGGCCTTTAGTGTCGTTAGGGGCTCATTAGAGGCCATCAGGGTCTGACACACACAGCCGATCGCTGCCCACAGCTGTGTGATCAGGAAATGAGTTTCCCGTTAACAAGCTGATATAACAGCATTTTAGACGGACAACATCTCTGCGTCTTGGTAAACAGACGGCTAACGCAGCGGGAACAGGAGACCCGGTGCTGCCTCTGAGCTCAGCAGCTTCCACTCGCGTCACACAGCAGAGCTAGGAAATTAAAAGTAATCATTCATTTTAGGAGACTCTCCTCCCAAGAGCCATAACAATATACCTTACTCCAGCCAATGCCCTTTTAAAGGAGAACTATTTTGCTTTTCTGTATTTTCTGTTGTATCTATAATGTTACAATGTCGGATGTTCGAGTTAAATGTAGGGCTGGGTAAAAGTAAAGGTAAATTCACTGTATTGTCACATAGACATACATGTAGCGAAATTCATTGTCTGCATTTAACCCTTCCCTCAATGGAGCAGTGGGCAGCCATTTACAGCGCCCGGGGACCAACTCCAGATCTGAGCCAGTGCCTTGCTCAAGGGCACTGACTGGAGAACCTAGTACATGTTTTCTGATGGTGGGGGAAACCGGAGCACTGGAGGAAACCCACGCAGACATGGGGAAAACATACAAACTCCACACAGAAAGGCCCGGAACGACCTGGATTCGAACCCAGAACCATCTTGCTGTGAGGCCACAGTGCTAACCATTGGGTCCCAAATTGGATGAGCCAATAAGCACACAGAATGCTTCTACCAAGATCTGATAATGTTTGTGATTGGCTGTCTAACGTTACACGTCGTAGAGACACACAGGAAAAACTCTACGTTACACAGAGACGACTCAAGCAGAAGGTGCTTAAAATTAAAAAAGATTTGTGCCGTAATGTGTTTTGTTGTAATTTCTTTTTCTTTTATAAAATTGGGGGAAAAAGTATCTTTTAGGAAAAGGTATCTTTGGTCATTTTTTGAACGATACCCAGCCTTAGTTAAACATGGCCAAAGCTTCAAAATAATGTGCTAAACGAATTTAAAAAACATCCCTGTGAGCCAAAGCCTCACATTTCCATTTTTATAATCATCTGCTCCAGGCAGGCGCTACTGCATGTTTACATCATATACACTGCTACATATAGCTGCATGCTAACGCCAGGGAAAGCTGTAATCTTGTTGGCAGATGTTCTTAATTTCTCCCCAATTTCGGATCACATTCCTGCTGGAACATGTCCGCCTTTGTAGTACTTGGTTTGGAAGTCTTTATCTGCGATTTATTTTTGATAAATATGGTAAAAAGTGCTGCTATACCCCATTACAATCCACTCCTCACTAACGCTACATGTAGCTACATGCTAACGTTTGGAAAAGCCGCAATCTTGGCTGCAGATGTTAACTTATCTCAAATTTCAGATCACATTAATGCTGGAACATGTCCGGTTGTGTAGTATTTGGTTAAGAAGCATTTTATTTGTGATTTTTCATGGTATAAAGTCTCGCCATGTACTCCACCGACGCAGGCAGGCAGCGACATCAGAGCCCAGATGCAGAGACTACGGAGTTGCGGAAACGCTGACTAATCAGAGCAGACTTGGCTTTTTCGTGAGGGGGGGGGCTTAATTGACAGATTGGCTTCTTGACAGAGGTGTGGCAGCCATGGACAGTATGTGAAAATTGTGTTTTTTTAACATTAAAGCATGTAAACATGTTCTAGACGAAACACAAAAATAGTATACTAAATGGTTAATTATAGGTCTCCTTTAAAGACATGTTCAAGTGACATAGGAGGAAATATTGTGACTTTTGTGTGTCATTTAGAGATGCACCGAATCCAGATTTTTGGGGTTCGGCCGAATACCGACTCCCCTGGTTGAGATTCTGCTGAATCCTCGTCCCATCCTCAGTCCATGAACACAGTAAACTCATTAATGAAGTAAACAGTGACTGTCCTTCCTTTGCCGTACCTGGAGTTGCTGCATTCTGGCTGCTGTCTGTAGATTCCTTCATCACAACTTGTATTCTTCCGGATGTTTCCTACCAGATGTTGTAACAGCGGTGATGTTGTGTATAGTTTAGGGTCCTCGCCACCACCAGACTAATCAGCATTGAGAATTGAACATGTAGCTGGACTTGAATGGCCTTCTTTTGACTGAAAGTTCTGCCAAACTACACTTTTTCTGCTCACCAGTTCCATTTCCACTTTCTCACAGCCTACTGCATTGAACGCTCCACCTACGTAAACACCTTCCCGTAATCAACGGCGCCGTCATTACGGCGACCAGCGTAGCGCGCGGAGTGCAAGCGTAGGGTTCGGTTCGGTGGAAAAAAATTCTAGAAACCGAACCCCGTCAAAAAGCCCAATATTCGGCCGAATCCGAAGCCAAATCTTGGATTTGGTGCATCCCTGGTGTTATTATAGAGCCAAAGAGGGAGGAGGTCAGAGTGCATGGATGGATCAAACGACAGACTTGGGAAACAACAGTTTGCTTCCTGTTTCTCACTGACAGTCAATGTTAGTTTCCCAAAACCCTAAACCCAACCATAGCTCAACCAAAGCAATGTCACATCAGTTACTGACAAATCAGGGACATCAGATCAGAAAAGATTTGCTGTTCTGGAGCATAAAGACAATATGTTTTTGACATTTTAAGTTAGTTTTTTTCCTTTTGGTTTGAGTCACTAATGGATTAAATCTCCGAGAGAACACGCTGAAATGTAAACATGAATTTCCAACATGGTCCCAAGATGTTAAAAAACCCTGAGACAAACAGACCCAGAGCCGCTGTATGAATGTAAAACTGGTGAGTTTGTAACAGTCAAGCCCTGGATTTAAACTGGAGTCCAGTTGCATTAACAATCGGAGGGTTTCGGGATTCAGCTGCTCCCATGCATGACACATTAAGTACTGACCTTTACTGCAGGACACACACACACATACACACACACACACACACACACACACACACACACACACTTTCCCCTGAGGTCTGACTTTGAATCAGCGCAGTGTTTTTTGTCTGTGTCTTCGTTTGTTCTGCTGATTTCTCCCCACTCATGTCCACACACACACACACAAACACACACACACACACACACACACACACACACACACACTTCTTCTTGATTAGAATAAATAAATAATAAGCACTTCCATTTCTGCAGCTACACTTAAAAGAAAGCAATAAGATGTGATGAAGTGTCCCCCATATGAGAAAATAATGGATCGGCCGTTGTCATGAAAGCTTAAGCCGACCTCACTCAGTATTTCGATACGCACGTACAGAGCTACACTCAGACGTATACATCTCTGCACTCCTGCTTATCATGCTGTATATTGTATAAATAAATACCAAGCGGCAACTTTCGTGCTTGAGAAAGTAAAGCGCTGAAGTGCCCTTTAACCTGAAGGTACTTTTGTGGAGAAAACAAGAAATTTGAGGACGTCATCTTGGGCTTTGGGGAAACACTGATCCTCATTTTTCACCATTTTTTTTGACATTTTATAGCACGTTTCAGCAACAAGGCAATTCCAAGTAATTTACATAAAACATTAAGGGCCCTGTCTTGCACCCGGCGCAGCGCCAAGCCCAACCCGGGTGTCTTTGCTAGTTTAAGACAACAACGAGGCAAAAAATGTATTTACATGAAACATTAAGAGCTGCAAAGATGAAATGTGAATATTTTCTAGTTTCTTCACTCCTCTGTGACAGCAAACCGAATATCTTAGAGTTGCTTTAATAGACCAAACAACTAATCCATTCATCCAAAACATAATCTACATATTAATCCACAATGAAAGAAATAATTTGTTGCAGCCAGGGTTCATCCACCAGTCAAATGGCTATAGTGAATGTTCAAATTTTACCAGCCACTCAATAGATTACCTGTGTTCTTTTTCAGCCACTTGCATATTTTAAACGCTTTTTGCAGACCTACATAAAAGTCAGTGTGGTGTAATACTAGTAGCCTCTCTCTCTCTCTGCCTCTTCCCTATTTTAATAGTCTCTCGCCCCCTAAAGCTCCACTGCAGTCGCTCCATCTCTTATCTGCAGTCAGCAGAGAGGAAAAACACAGCGAGTTTCTGTTGGATATCAGCGAAAAACATTCATTTGGTGCTTTTGGAGTCAGACTGCAGCTTTATGTGTACTTTACACACACACACACACACACACACACACACACCGGTTTGTGGCACTATCTTTGTGGGGACCCGTCATTGACATAATGCATTCCCTAGCCCCTTACCCTAACCTTAACCCTTACCCTCACCCTAACCATAACCTAATTCTAACCCTAATCCTAAAACCAAGTCTTAACCCTCAAACAGACTTTTAAACTTGTGGGGTCCAGCATTTTGGGCCCCACAAAGCTGTGCAGACCCCACAAGTATACTGGACTCCTGGTTTTTGGACCCCACGAATATAGTTAAACAAGCCCAAATAAACACACACACAGACACGCACACACACATCAACACACACATACACACACACAATTCATCCCGGCGTTTAGTGTCTGCTGACTTCCTGTTGAGACATTAACAGTCACAGCGCCACTCAGCACGCCAGCTCTCTCCCGATGATTCAGAGAATATTTTCATTCAGCAGAGGCGGAGCATATTTTGAATTCATGAATACATTTCTACCACTTTCCCTTAAGTAATCAACATGCAAACAACCAAACACATACGATGGAAACCAAACAAGATGTTGTGTTGATATTTACAGGAGGTGTGACGCATCAATTAGGCCTAATGAGTGAGTAACAGCTTTAATCCAGCGTGACTCAACTTCAATTACAACCTCAATGGATAGTTCAGCTTCGGGGGAAGGAAATGTTGGGAAGGTTACTTGAAAAACGTAGTCCACTACAGATTAGTGAATACATGCCCTAAAATGTAATTTTTAACTCATTCTAGTAAAAATAAAGTAGCGAGGTCTAAATACTTTGGTTACTTTTGGAAATTCGTCTTGCTGAGATCATTAGTCTGGGTCTTATACTTCCAAAAAAACCTTCTTGACAGTCCATTATTGTGTTGCAGGTTGCACATTTAAAATAGATCTGTTCATGGGAAATGCATGCCTCATACCAATTTAAATTAAGGAGAAAATACAAGACTTTCACCCAGGAAACAGGTGTTCATGTCCTGGAAGAAGTTAAGGAGAAAACACAAGACTTTCACCAGGAAACAGGTGTTCATGTCCTGAAGAAGTTAAGGAGAAAACACAAGACTTTCACCAGGAAACAGGTGTTCATGTCCAGTGTTTTAATCCAAACCACAAACTTTTCTCTAATCTTAACTAGTCATTTTGGTGTCTAAACGTTAACTGTCACCGACGCATGACGCTACATTTTTTGTCCGCTAAACTTAACCGTCATGTTATCCTCGGGTCAAATTTGACCCGTTTTCAAAGTTTCTATATCATAAATTTGGGTTTCTTTTAACTGCATTGCCCCAAAATAACATGGATAGTTCCATAAGACGCTCTTCACAAAGGAAATTAAGGATCAGATCTCTATTTTCATAGAATGTTAGATGTTGTATTCAATTTTATAGCATTATCCTGACTAAACTTTAACAGATCTGTAATTATCCATTACCTTCATTCCTCTGATCTTAACCATTAGTCAAAGTCATTCATCATTTCTGCTTTTATCTTACACAAAAATTAGAAAATTTCATATAAATGAGGTTTATTGATAATGAATTCCAAAAAGTAAGTGTAACACTAGTGCAAATAAATAGGTCTAGTGGTGAATATACTGGTGTTAATGGAAAAAAACTGCCAAAAAACGTTGAAATAAGTGACAAAAACGTAAAAACAGTGTTTAAAAGAGTGTTAAAAACCAATCAGAGCAACAGATAGACCTCCAACCAATCAGAGCAACGGATAGACCTCCAACCAATCTGAGCAACAGATAGACCTACAACCAATCAGAGCAACAGATAGACCTCCAACCAATCAGAGCAACAGATAGACCTACAACCAATCAGAGCAACAGATAGACCTCCAACCAATCAAAGCAACAGATAGACCTCCAACCAATCTGAGCAACAGATAGACCTACAACCAATCAGAGCAACGGATAGACCTACAACCAATCAGAGCAACGGAGAGACCACCAACCAATCAAAGCAACGGATAGACCTCCAACCAATCAGAGCAACGGATAGACCTACAACCATTCAGAGCAACGGATAGCCCTACGACCAATCAGAGCAACAGATAGACCTGCAACCAATCAGAGCAACGGATAGACCTACAACCAATCAGAGCAACGCATAGACCTACACCCAATCAGAGCAACAGATAGACCTACAACCAATCAGAGCAACAGATAGACCTCCAACCAATCAGAGCAACAGATAGACCTCCAACCAATCAGAGCAACGGATAGACCTCCAACCAATCAGAGCAACAGATAGACCTCCAACCAATCAGAGCAACGGATAGACCTCCAACCAATCTGAGCAACAGATAGACCTACAACCAATCAGAGCAACAGATAGACCTCCAACCAATCAGAGCAACAGATAGACCTCCAACCAATCAAAGCAACAGATAGACCTACAACTAATCAGAGCAACAGATAGACCTACAACCAATCAGAGCAACGGAGAGACCACCAACCAATCAAAGCAACGGATAGACCTACAACCAATCAGAGCAACAGATAGACCTGCAACCAATCAGAGCAACGGATAGACCTACAACCAATCAGAGCAACGGATAGACCTACACCCAATCAGAGCAACAGATAGACCTACAACCAATCAGAGCAACAGATAGACCTACAACCAATCAGAGCAACAGATAGACCTCCAACCAATCAGAGCAACGGATAGACCTCCAACCAATCAGAGCAACGGATAGACCTCCAACCAATCAGAGCAACGGATAGACCTCCAACCAATCAGAGCAACGGATAGACCTCCATCCAATCAGAGCAACGGATAGACCTACAACCAATCAGAGCAACGGATAGACCTACAACCAATCAGAGCAACAGATAGACCTACACCCAATCAGAGCAACGGATAGACCTACACCCAATCAGAGCAACAGATAGACCTACAACCAATCAGAGCAACAGGGTATATGACGTATGTTTATTGGGGCCAGCTGATGAATTAAACTTTTGCCGAATCCTGTAGGAAGGACAGCAAAAACATCTTTCCGATCGACAAATGCCGTGATCACGGTTCTCTGTTCCTCTTTTAAAATGAATGCGCTGTCGATATCTTCTATAACAGACGCAATGGCGGAATCTACACATCTCAATTCTCCAGCGGCAGCCGTCTTTGTTGTAAACTAATTCAACCCAAGCACTCTTTGGAGACGTGGTTGATTACATTACTGTTGATCTTCTGTCCATCATCGTATAAAGCCCACCATGACAATTTGATTGGTCTGAAAAGCTCTGGTTGGAGCATAGTTGCCCCACAACAGATCAAGTCCAGACCAGACTTCCCGACCTCAAATGTTGTGGGCGGGGCTAAGTTCGGCTGGCATCCAGGCTAACCGGACGCTGTAATTTCGCAGGATATCATACAACCAGGGTTCCAAATTAGCACCATCTACTAGCCAAATGCTGGTAAAATATGCAAGTGGCTAGTAGATTTGCTACACTCACCAGCCAAAAAAAACAATGGTACTCTATTGAGTGGCTGTTGAAATGTGAACATTGACTAGCCATTCGGCTGGTGGACGAAAAAGTTAATTTTGAACCCTGCATACAACCCTTTCCTAAGAATGCATTGATCGAGTAGACAAAGATAAGATGGAAAGATTGTTGAAAAATAACATTTCTTTCCCAGAATATCATACCAAAGCACACATTTCCGCCACATACTTACTGAACATTTCCCCTTTGCAAAAAACAAGATCTTGCTTGTTGTATTAAGATAATATGGGTCCTATTTTAACGATCTAAGAGCACAGCGTAAAGCGCTTGGCAGCAGGTGTGTTTAGGGCGTGTCCAAATCCACTTTTGCTAGTTTGACGGCGGAAAAAAGGCTCCGTGTGCCGGGTGCATGGTTCTAAAGGGTTGTACTTAGTGTCTTCATTAATCAGAGGTGTGTTTTGGGCGTAACATGCAATCAACCAATCAGAGATCATCTCCCATTCCCTTTAACAGCCAGGCGCGTTTGGACCTTGGAGCATTGCTGTTATGATGGAGGATTAGCACCGTAATATTTTTATTTGTAATCTTCTGCATGTGTGTGTGTGTGTGTGTGTGTGTGTGTGCTGCTGTGCGTCCCTGTGTGTGTAACAAGCATAGTGTGCGCGCGCTGTGCACGAGCCTAGGAGCATTTTACTAATGCTCTGTTAAAATAACAATGAAATGCTGCGTTATTGACTTTTTTGTTGTTTTTGTTGGTCAATGACGCGATCACTTCGCTGCCTGAATATAGCAATACACCCAGAATGCACCTGAACACACCTCCCTGTAAGACCAGCACGCCCAGAATGCACCTGAACACACCTCCCTGTAAGAACAGCATGCCCAGAATGCACCTGAACACACCTCCCTGTAAGACCAGCACGCCCAGAATGCACCTGAACACACCTCCCTGTAAGAACAGCACGCCCAGAATGCACCTGAACACACCTCCCTGTAAGAACAGCACGCCCAGAATGCACCTGAACACACCTCCCTGTAAGACCAGCACGCCCAGAATGCACCTGAACACACCTCCCTGTAAGAACAGCACGCCCAGAATGCACCTGAACACACCTCCCTGTAAGAACAGCACGCCCAGAATACAGGGCATGCTGTTGCTTGTTGTATTAAACTAATATGACTCAAGTCATTTTAACCCCATTTACAGCCTTATTTAAAAAATCCAAATGTCTCTCATGCACTCCCGCGGTGTTACATGCACGTGTTATTGCTGTTACAGCGGTTTATGTGGATTGCAAACGGTGCAGGCAAATCAAATTTCAACTTGGGAGTTTAATAGTCCATGTGGCGCCCTGAGGGAGATCTGGCTGTCAGCTTCGGTTTACGTCCCAAAACACTATGCGATTGTGGCATTGTTTTTAGGTTTCTCTCCTGTTTGTGTCTCCAGAAAGGACTGACCTTGGATCTAAGGTCTCTACTTTATTTTAAGAAGCCGAGGGCGTCCTGGGCCCAATATTTCACAGAGAATTAGGCTGTTAATTGCAAATTAAGGGAGCGTGTCATGTGTCATCAGATAGGAAGTATCGGTTTCAGATGATCACTGGTCAGGAGTAACGACACGACATGCAGACAGGAAACAAAATCTTTCACGGTGCCGGCATATGCCACACCGAGTGGGAACAAACACACACACACACACACACACACACACACACACACACACTCTGCGGCTCACCGCAGGGAGGGAAATTATGAACCACTGTGCATCTTAAGTGTTTGTCGAGTGTCAGCCGGTGAGTTGTTGCAGTCTGCAGAGCCTTGCAGGCCGCTGAGAGCATAAATTTAAAAGCAGGTTTGGCTCTAAAGCAGCTGGGCTTCACCCAAAACCTCCACAGAGCTGTGGAGGAAGGTCTGACCTACATTACAGATGCATTCTGGAATAGGAAAAAAGAAAATGCTCCGGGTTGTTTACATTTCTTTAAACCAATCACAATCGTCTTGGGAGGCGCTAAGCTATGGACGCAGCGACGGTGGCTCTGCTAAATAGTCTCAGGAAAGAACTTGGAATTTGCACTCTGCAAAAGAAAACGGAACGAAAGAAGTTAAGGAAAAAACACAAGACTTTCACCAGGAAACAGGTGATCATGTCCTGAAGAAGTTAAGGAGAAAACACAAGACTTTCACCCAGGAAACAGGTGTTCATGTCCTGAAGAAGTTAAGGAGAAAACTAAAGACTTTCACCCAGGAAACAGGTGTTCATGTCCTGAAGAAGTTAAGGAGAAAACACAAGACTTTCACCAGGAAACAGGTGATCATGTCCTGAAGAAGTTAAGGAGAAAACACAAGACTTTCACCAGGAAACAGGTGTTCATGTCCTGAAGAAGTTAAGGAGAAAACTAAAGACTTTCACCAGGAAACAGGTGTTCATGTCCTGAAGAAGTTAAGGAGAAAACACAAGACTTTCACCCAGGAAACAGGTGTTCATGTCCTGAAGAAGTTAAGGAGAAAACTAAAGACTTTCACCCAGGAAACAGGTGTTCATGTCCTGAAGAAGTTAAGGAGAAAACACAAGACTTTCACCAGGAAACAGGTGATCATGTCCTGAAGAAGTTAAGGAGAAAACACAAGACTTTCACCAGGAAACAGGTGTTCATGTCCTGAAGAAGTTAAGGAGAAAACTAAAGACTTTCACCAGGAAACAGGTGTTCATGTCCTGAAGAAGTTAAGGAGAAAACACAAGACGTTCACCAGGAAACAGGTGTTCATGTCCTGAAGAAGTTAAGGAGAAAACACAAGACTTTCACCAGGAAACAGGTGTTCATGTCCTGAAGAAGTTAAGGAGAAAACACAAGACTTTCACCAGGAAACAGGTGTTCATGTCCTAAAGAAGTTAAGGAGAAAACACAAGACTTTCACCCAGGAAACAGGTGTTCATGTCCTGAAGAAGTTAAGGAGAAAACTAAAGACTTTCACCCAGGAAACAGGTGTTCATGTCCTGAAGAAGTTAAGGAGAAAACTAAAGACTTTCACCCAGGAAACAGGTGTTCATGTCCTGAAGAAGTTAAGGAGAAAACACAAGACTTTCACCCAGGAAACAGGTGTTCACGTCCTGAAGAAGTTAAGGAGAAAACACAAGACTTTCACCAGGAAACAGGTGTTCATGTCCTGAAGAAGTTAAGGAGAAAACACAAGACTTTCACCCAGGAAACAGGTGTTCATGTCCTGAAGAAGTTAAGGAGAAAACTAAAGACTTTCACCCAGGAAACAGGTGTTCATGTCCTGAAGAAGTTAAGGAGAAAACTAAAGACTTTCACCCAGGAAACAGGTGTTCATGTCCTGAAGAAGTTAAGGAGAAAACACACGACTTTCACCCAGGAAACAGGTGTTCATGTCCTGAAGAAGTTAAGGAGAAAACTAAAGACTTTCACCCAGGAAACAGGTGTTCATGTCCTGAAGAAGTTAAGGAGAAAACACAAGACTTTCATCCAGGAAACAGGTGTTCATGTCCTGAAGAAGTTAAGGAGAAAACACAAGACTTTCATCCAGGAAACAGGTGTTCATGTCCTGAAGAAGTTAAGGAGAAAACTAAAGACTTTCACCCAGGAAACAGGTGTTAATGTCCTGAAGAAGTTAAGGAGAAAACAAAAGACTTTCACCAGGAAACAGGTGTTCATGTCCTGGAAGTACTACTTAAGGGGAGCGTAGTTTTAACAGTCGGAGAGTCGGGAGCGGAGAGTCTGGCTGTGACCGCAGGATGTCCAAGAGACGAAGGAAAACATATAATCTCACAGTTTAGGTTAGGCGATTCAAAAAAACGCTTACAGCTGGATACGTTCAGAGCTGCAAAGATTCATGGATTAGTTGTCAACTATCAAATGTCTGCAACTATTCTGATAATCAATTAATAAGTTAGTCATTTTTTGATAAAACAGGTAAACTTGTGTGATGTCAGCTTGTTAAATGTGAACATGTTCTAGTTTCTTCTCTCCTCTGGGACAGGAAACTGGATATCTTTGAGTTGTGGACAGAACAAGACATTTGAGGACGTCATCTTGGGCTTTTTGGGAAACACTGATCCTCATTTTTCACCATTTTCTGACATTTTAGAGACCAAACAACTAATCCATTCAGCCAGTTAATAATCCACACATTAATCCAACAGAAATCAAATACATATTTCACTTTTGTTTAGCCCTAATCGTCTTCCGTGCATTGAATTACTATCAACTAAAGGTCACTTTTTCAGTCCTAAAGACTCAATATTATCCCAAAGATAACCCTCTCCTTATGGGAAGGTTATTAGGATGTTATTCTATTTTAACTGGGGACATATCTTTGGAATATTATAAGAAATGTATCAGTAATCTCTGAGAATTAATTTGCAAACATTCAGCAACGTGCTTTGTCACATTTTTCATAGTTTCTCTCGGCTTTTTTTCTACATTTTTGTCGCCTTCTCCGACGTTTTTGTCACCTTTGTGACAAATGTCTCTGGAATAGGTCTATTAATTAGAAGGACCGCTTTTTGGGAGCTTATTTCGACTTTTGGCACATTTTTTTCAACGTTTTTGTCACATTTTTGATAGCGTCTGTCACCTTTTTTCATCGTTTTTATTGCTGTTTTCAACATTAATGTCACATTTTTCAACATTTTTGTCGCTTTTTGACGTTTCAGTTGCTTTTATCAACGTTTTTGTTGCTTTTTTTTAAAACCTTTGACTCCTTTTTTCGACAATTTTTCACGCATTTTTCATAGTTTCTGTTGCCTTTTTTGTCACCTTTGTGACAAACGTCTTTGGAATTGTATATGAATATTAGAAGAAACTATCACCAAGTATCTGAGAATGAGATGCAATACAGCCACATTGAGGAAAAGGAAGATAAACGGACGTTCCTCTCGTACTACC
>NC_050191.1:28781208-28806208 GCF_008315115.2 Sander lucioperca | reverse complement strand
GTACACCACCAGTCTTGGAGGGAAATCTGCCGAAATGTTTTACGGCGACAAGTTTAGAACGCTAAGACAAAGGAAGAGGAAGGCAACGGACATCCGGACGAAAATGAGGGACATCCGGCAGGAATTTCCGTCTTTTTTCACATTAATGTTTTTAGCGAACTTCAGATAATTCGATTGATAATATGTTGGAAACATAGCTACTGTCTCTTTTTCTAGCTTTAATATTTAGCTCGCTACAGCCTCTGAAATACAGTTAAGTCAGATTAAAAGATTCGGGGCTTTTGAGAAACCATTCGGGGCTGGAGTCCCAGAAGCCGCCCCCTTGCTGCGCCCCAGATAGATTGATAGATAGACAGATGGATGGATGGATGGATGGATGGGTAGGTGGGTGGATGGATGGATGGATGGATGGATGGGTGGATGGGTGAGTGGGTGGATGGGTAGGTAGGTGGATGGATGGGTGGATGGGTGGATGAATGGATGGATGGATGGATGGATGGATGGATGGATGGATGGATGGGTAGGTGGGTAGATCGATCGTTCGATAGGTAGATAGATAGATAGATAGATAGATAGATGGATGGATGGGTAGGTGGGTGGATGGATGGATGGATGGGTGGATGGGTGAGTGGGTGGATGGGTAGGTAGGTGGATGGATGGGTGGATGGGTGGATGAATGGATGGATGGATGGATGGGTAGGTGGATGGGTGGATGGGTAGGTAGGTGGATGGATGGGTGGATGGATGGATGGATGGATAGATGGATGGGTAGGTGGGTAGATCGATCGTTTGATAGATAGATAGATAGATAGATAGATAGATAGATAGATAGATAGATAGATAGATAGATAGATAGATAGATAGATAGCAGACAGACACAGTTAGCTGAAGAGACAGATATTTCCCCCAGGAGTTGGTGAAGATGACAGACAGACAGCTGATAGGAAGAGAATACTGGACATTCATTCATCAGGTGGACACGAACACAAAGACTCCTAATGAATCCTCATGTCGCTCTGAAACCGCTGGATGTGGAAAAAAGCAGCATTGCTGTTTTTCAGGTTGATTTGTCGCCTCTGATTGCTTCAACTAACAGATCCAGAGGATATCATTACATTCATGCCCCGATGTACAATTATCATTCCTTTGTTAGCTTTAGCCTTGCACAGATGTCATCATGCTCTGCTGGTTCTTTGATTGTAACTGCATGTTTCAGTGAGTGTGTGTCACAGGTCAAATTCAACAGAAAATCATCACATTGTGCTCAGTTAAGATAGTTACTCCATGTAAGAAGAACTCTGTGTTGCTGTAATTATCTGCTTGAAATTTTAACCCGAAACTAGGCTTTCAAACACGACACAAGTCCTAGTCCTCCAAACCATGTTCCTCCCCTCTATTACGACCCACAGGAGGGTTTTTCCGTCCTCATATCTAACAGTGTTTCCCACAGATTAGAAAGCAATTTGTGGCGCGTGGGACGTTGGGTGAAATACTTTTTTTTCGTAACAATCAAGTATCAAAAACTGAGGAGGACACGCTGTTGCAACCCAGTCTCAACCACAGTTCATGTAAATGTCACGTTATTTTTAATCTATTGATACGTGTTCACGGGGGACATTTTTCTCGTTTTTTACGTGGTGGCCAGCACGAAATACCCTACGGGGAAAGGATGCCTCACACGCCGGGAGACGGCCAAAAAGGACGCCCCAGATGCCGGGAGACGGCCGCCGGGAAACGGCCGCTGGGGACGCGCGACTATAACGGGATGGCGGAGGTTGGGTTTAGGAAAAACACTACAGGGAAAGGGCGCGTGTGTGTGTGGCCTGCATTGCCAGACCTTCCTCCACAGCGCTGCAGGAGGGTCTGGCAATGCAGGCCATTTCTAACAAGACCAACACTTATCTGAATCAGAAGATATTAGTCCATGGTGCCCGGGTAGCTCACCTGGTTGAGCGTGCGCCCCACGTACAGAGGCTCAGTCCTCGCCGTCGCGGATTGGGTTCTGGCCTGCGGCCCTTTGCCGCATGTCGTTGCCCCTCTCTCTCCCCTTTCATGTCTAAGCTGTCCTATCAAATAAAAGCCTAAAATGCCACCAAAAAAAACATTACTAAACTTACTAAAAAAGACGTTTAGTCTGGTAGTTTGGAGTGGTGGCATGATTCATGGTTTTTACTTTTTCCTTCTGTACACTTTTCTAACTTGTGTCCCTGCACGCTGAGGTCTGAAGATTAAGGTTTCCGTCTGGAGCTTAGACAAACAGACTTAAAAGTTCACTTTAACAGGCCATATGTGTGTGTGTCTGTGTGTGTGTGTGTGTGTGTGTGTGTGTGTGTGTGCGTGTGTGTGTGTGTGTGTGTGTGTGGTTGTTAGTGTGTGTGTGTGTGTGTGTGTGTGTGTGTGTGTCTGTCTGTATGTGTGTGTATGTGTGTGTGTGTGTATGTGTGTATCTGTGTCTGCGTGTGTGTGTGTGTGTGTGTGTGTGTGTGTGTGTGTGTGGTTGTTAGTGTGTGTGTGTGTGTGTGTGTCTGTCTGTATGTGTGTGTATGTGTGTGTGTGTGTATGTGTGTATCTGTGTCTGCGTGTGTGTGTGTGTGTGTGTATATGTGTGTGTGTGTGTGTGTGTGTGTGTGTATGTGTGTGTGTGTGTGCGTGTGGTTGTTAGTGTGTGTGTCT
Source organism: Sander lucioperca (assembly GCF_008315115.2). Classification (NCBI taxonomy): domain Eukaryota; kingdom Metazoa; phylum Chordata; class Actinopteri; order Perciformes; family Percidae; genus Sander; species Sander lucioperca. The sequence goes on along the minus strand of NC_050191.1, from coordinate 28,803,535 downwards.
GTTTATGTGTGTGTGTGGTTGTTAGTGTGAGTGTCTGTGTGTGTGTGTGTCTGTTTGTGTGTGTGTGTGTGTGTGTGTGTGTGTGTGTGGTTGTTAGTGTGTGTGTGTGTGTGTGTGTGTGTGTGTGTGTGTGTGTGTGTGTGTGTGTGTGTGTGTGTGTGTGTGTGTGTGTGTGTGTGTGTGTGTGTGTGTGTGTGTATGTGTGTGTGTGTGTGTGTGTGTGTGTGTGTGTATCTGTGTCTGCGTCTGCGTCTGCGTGTGTGTGTGTGTGTGTGTGTGTGTGTGTGTGTGTGTGTGTGTGTGTGTGTGTGTGTGTGTGTGTGAGTGTCTGTGTATATGTGTGTGTCTGTTTGTGTATATGTGTGTGTCTGTGTGTGTGAGTGTGTGGTTGTTAGTGTGAGTGTCTGTGTGTGTGTGTCTGTTTGTGTATATGTGTGTGTGTGTGTGTGTGTGTGTGTGTGTCTGTGTGTCTGTGTGTGTGTGTGTGTGTGTGTGTGTGTGTGTGGTTGTTAGTGTGTGTGTGTGTGTGTGTGGTTGTTAGTGTGTGTGTGTGTGTGTGTGTGTGTGTGTCTGTGTGTGTGTGTGTGTGTGTGTGTGTGTGTGTGTGTGTGTGTGTGTGTGTGTGTGTGTGTGTGTGCTCACAGTCACAGATGGCAGTGTTTCCTCAAAGGGATGGCACTACATGCGTTGGCATTTGATCATGAATATTTTTTTGCTTCAAGAAGCCAATCTGTCTGTTAACCAAAAAAATATTAATAACGGAGGTTCAGTCTCAGTAAAACAGCTGACAATGTCAGAGTGATAACATGTTCCAGAGTCTATTATTAGTCATGTGTAAGATTAAAAGAGAATGGAGCAAACCACTCGTTAACAGCGCTATAGGCTCTCAGATGATTTCATGTTTAACGAGGCTAATTATTACAATAGATGAAAATCTTACAAACAAATGTTGCATTACAACATCACATTAAAGGCCCCATGGCATGAACATTTCACTTTATGAGGTTTTCTAACATGGCTAGAAATGGTGATAGGTGTAAACCGAGCCCTGGGTATCCTGCTCTGTCTTTGAGAAAATGAAAGATCAGATGGGCCAATCAGGAATCTTCCCTTTTTGACGTCATAAGGGGAAAGGTTACCGCCCCTTTCTCTGCTTTGCCCACCCAGAGAATTTGGCCCCCCCATGAGAGAGAGAGAGAGAGACATCATGGCTTGAAAACAAGCGAAGTGGCAGTTGGTCAAGGCCACACCCCCCCATATATAAAGAGACTTCAGATACAGTATTAGGGGACCACTAAGGTCTATATAAAAGAGACTTCAGATACAGTATTAGGGGACCACTAAGGTCTATATAAAAGAGACTTCAGATACAGTATTAGGGGACCACTAAGGTCTATATAAAAGAGACTTCAGATACAGTATTAGGGGACCACTAAGGTCTATATAAAAGAGACTTCAGATACAGTATTAGGGGACCACTAAGGTCTATATAAAGAGACTTCAGATACAGTATTAGGGGACCACTAAGGTCTATATAAAGAGACTTCAGATACAGTATTAGAGGACCACTAAGGTCTATATAAAGAGACTTCAGATACAGTATTAGGGGACCACTAAGGTCTATATAAAAGAGATTTCAGATACAGTATTAGGGACCACTAAGGTCTATATAAAGAGACTTCAGATACAGTATTAGGGGACCACTAAGGTCTATATAAAGAGACTTCAGATACAGTATTAGGGGACCACTAAGGCCTATATAAAAGAGACTACAGATAGATTGACCAGCCTGGTCTCACAGAATTCTGTGAAATGATCACGAATTGTTAACACGGCATTACGTGGTGGTGGCACGGAATGTGTGAAAAATCCATGTGGCCACCACAGAAAACAACGCCAATGTAAAGTCGATGAGAAAATGACGTAGCATTAAGAGTATGTAAGGCCGAAATTCCGCGTACGGAGGTTGGTTGGAGTGGTGGATGGGTCAAACATCACAGGACTTTCTCCCTCTGACAGATCAGATACAGACTCAACCAAAGGTGGGAGTCTGGCACAACCTCCTCTGATTGGCCAACACTACGTTCCAGTTAACCCTTTCCTTGAGTTTCAAGCCCTTTGAACCTGTAATAGTTTGTCCTCTGTCACTAACAGACACGTTTGCAAACTCTCACTTGAAGCACAAAAATTGATTAAATTTTTTTTTTATTGTTATAATTTTTAGGGGGGCTGAGATGACATTTAGAGGGGCTTGAGCAGCCCTAAAAACGGTCTAAAATCGCCAATGCGCCAAAGGCACCTGACCAAACGTCACTTTCTGACGCGATGGGAGTGAGAATGTGTTGACAGATCAGACACGTCAGTGATGGTGTGTTTGTGACATCATCGCCTCTCTCTGAGCCAATGGCTGCACTTTTTACACACGGAGAGAGTCGGTCCTCGCGTGCCTGGCGAGCGCACACACGGCGAGCCAGCCAGCACACGTTGGCAGCCAAAGTTGTATGAAGCGAGACAGAGTTAGCACAGCTCACACCGGAAGCTCTAGGATCGGACCTTCAAATTAAAAGGACGCACCCCACAGTGTGTGTGTGTGTGTGTGTGTGTGTGTCTGTGTGTGTATAGTTGTTACTGTGTGTGTGTGTAGTTGTTACTGTGTGTGTGTGTGTGTGTGTGTGTGTGTGTGTGTGTGTGTGTGTGTGTGTGTCTGTGTGTGTGTGTGTGTGTGTGTGTGTGTGTGTGTGTGTGTGTGTGTGTGTGTCTGTGTGTGTGTGTGTGTGTGTGTGTGTGTGTGTGTGTAGTTGTTACTGTGTGTGTGTGTGTGTGTGTGGTTGTTAGTGTGTGTGTGTGTGTGTGTGTGTGTGTGTGTGTGTGTGTGTGTGTGTGTGTGTGTGTGTGTGTGTGTGTGTGTGTGTGTGTGTGCGTGTGTGTAGTTGTTACTGTGTGTGTGTGTGTGTGTCTGTGTGTGTGTGTGTCTGTGTCTGTGTGTGTGTGTGTGTGTGTGTGTGTGTGTGTGTGTGTGTGTCTGTGTGTGTGTGTGTGTGTGTGTGTGTGTGTGTGTAGTTGTTACTGTGTGTGTGTGTGTGTGTGTGTGTGTGTGTGTGTGTGTGTGTGTGTGTTTCCTCAAAGGGATGGCATTACATAACAAAAAAAAATCATGTTACACCTTGTTGGACATTTTACCGGTCTGGATGGGGCTCAAGTCTGAGTTTTAGCTAAGACTTGTTGATATATTTCAGAGGACATTCAGAGGATGAATATTAATTAATTTGGCTTTCGTCACATCCCTCATGGCCTCCTTCGATGACAGTGTACTTGGGATATGACTCAGAAAATAAAATCAGAGAAACGTCCACATAAATCTTGCTTTTCACCTAAATATCTAACTGTACTTTTTTCACTGGTAATCTCTTTTCTCTCTAATTAGATCATTAAAATCACATTCTTTACTTCTGTACAACACAGTCTCACAGCAGTTCGTGAAATGGTCACGTAATTTTTAATCTATTGATTCGTGTACACGGACATGTTTATCTTGTATTTTCCGTGGTGGTCAGCACGTAATGGGAAGCTTCTATACAGAGGTTGGGTTTAGGAAAAGAAGAATGCGGAAAGGACAAGTCATTTTCGGCATTTCATACTCGCTACCGTAGTCGTGCTGTGACTACGAAAGATGCTTCCCATTGAAATACATTAGTTTAAAAAACGTGCTGACCACCACAAAAAAAAAAAACGGCATAAACGTGTCCGTGTACACGAATCAATAGATTAAATTACGTGACCATTTCACAAACTGCCGTGAGACTGGGTTGTTCTGTACCCCTCAACCCCATCACCCAAATTATTGTTCCTCTATTAAAATAAATGCCCATGACAAACTGGAGTTAGGAAAAAATTCTTATGTAGACGAAAAAGGGAAACCTGTCCCTCTTACACATATGCGGAGTTTGCGGGGGGGCCTTCAAATTAAAAGGACGAACCCCCCCGCCCCCCCCTCCAAAAAAAATAATGTTACACCTCCTGTGTGTGTGTGTGTGTGTGTGTGTCTGTATCTGTGTCTGTGTGTGTGTCTGTGTCTGTGTGTGTGTGTGTGTGTGTGTGTGTGTGTGTGTGTGTGTGTGTGTGTGTGTGTGTCTGTGTGTGTGTGTGTAGTTGTTACTGTGTGTGTGTGTGTGTGTGTGTGTGTGTGTCTGTATCTGTGTCTGTGTGTGTGTCTGTGTGTGTGTGTGTGTGTGTGTGTGTGTGTGTGTGTGTGTGTGTGTGTGTGTGTGTGTCTGTGTGTGTGTGTGTAGTTGTTACTGTGTGTGTGTGTGTGTGTGTGTGTGTGTGTCTGTATCTGTGTCTGTGTGTGTGTCTGTGTCTGTGTGTGTGTGTGTGTGTGTGTGTGTGTGTGTGTGTGTGTGTGTGTGTGTGTGTGTGTCTGTGTGTGTGTGTGTAGTTGTTACTGTGTGTGTGTGTGTGTGTGTGTGTGTGTCTGTATCTGTGTCTGTGTGTGTGTCTGTGTCTGTGTCTGTGTGTGTGTGTGTGTGTGTGTGTGTGTGTGTGTGTGTGTGTGTGTGTGTGTGTGTGTGTAGTTGTTACTGTGTGTGTGTGTGTGTGTGTGTGTGTGTGTGTGTGTGTGTGTGTGTGTGTAGTTGTTACTGTGTGTGTGTGTGTGTGTGTGTGTGTGTGTGTGTGTGTGTGTCTGTGTCTATTAGACACAGACACAGACTCTCTATTAAAATAAATGCCCATGACAAACTGGAGTTAGGAAAAAATTCTTATGTAGACGAACACACACACACACACACACACACACACACACACACAGACACACACACAGACACACACACAGACACACAAGGGAAACCTGTCCCTCTTACACATACGCGGAGTTTGCGGGGGGGCCTGGCGGCTGAAGTGGGTAATTGCATTGTTTGCAATATTTTAAATAACACAAAACAACTAAATGGTGGTAGGTAATACATCTGATTTCTTATAGGCCTACTGCTTTTCAGGGCTCTGGCTCTCCCCTGAGACCATTGTCGACGCAAAAAATGAAAATTACTGTTGCACTAGTCTGGACATCTTACCGTGCCAACGTTGTAATAAAGTTTCCTAAATGCCATGTATATACATTTGCTGTCAACTTACTAATTGATTGTGGGTTTTGTGTAGATTTGGACTTTTATACGTTTTTATTCCACTTTGTTTAAACGGCGAGGTGGATCTCCTGATCGCTGTGGATTACTTTTTTCCCGTGTCAATGGTGTGGTGCCGCTCTGCCTTTTCTTTGTGTGAAGAACGTATATATCCTATGCATTGTATCAACATAGGACGTGATATGTGTGAGTATATGATTCGACCAGATAACTGACCAATCAATGCCTGTTATCTGGCACAACTCCAAAAAAGGTATCTTCTGTCTTGGGGGGACCTCTGCTCATGTTAACAATTTCCAGATGTTCTCAGTGAATGTAGAGTAAAGTTCATGCATCCTCCTTATACCAACTCTTAAGTCAAAGTGTATAGAATGTTATAGAATGTCAATATACCACAATGGATAACGGCAAAATACGGATCTTTTTTCTCAACGTGTCTTAACGTTTTATGGTGTGACTGCGCTTGGTTTCTGCGTTTGGAGAGGCATCTCAACAGACTGATTGTTCACTGTTACATTTTAGTTGAATTTACGTGTCGGGGCAGTTTGCCACCGTCTGTCTATTGCGTTCCAAGATAGCCTGGATTTCATAAGGCGAATTGTTAAATTGTTAGAATGTAATTTAAAATCTTCTTTAAAAATAAACATATATGTTTATTTAGCATGTTTGTTTTGTCCATATGTGCTATGTGATAGGATGCTTTACTTTTCCTCTCATGTTTCTCACCTATAAGTTCATTAGCCTCTCCATTTTGAGGCTCTTCTTGTCAAGTCCCCTGTGTTTTATTTTGAAAAGCTGTGAGCGGAAGTAGCCCGGGTTGATTGCGTCTGGCTTGACTCTGCTCTCTGACCCGCAAGGTCCCGCAACTGGCATGAGTTTGGGATCATCCCGGAGTGGAAAAAGAGGGGGGAATGAACAACACTCCGCCAGGATTACGGTTGGTGTGTGGACTTTATTTCACTTTGTCCAGTTTTTGGCTTTTGGAGTTTGAATTTTCGGGGGTTTCTTTCTGTGTTACTCGTAGCTCGCCAAGGGCACTTTTGTTTGGGACAACAGCCGCTCCGTCAATGCACTTCCAGAAGTATTTACAGTGCAGGGTGTGTTGTCCTCACTCTTGTTTATTTACTAATATTTTTTTAAATTTTTCTCATTTAGTGTCCACATAGACAAAACTCAGACATTTGTGTGAGAAGGTGTGAGGAAAAATGTCCACAAATGTCCTTATTTATCACATTTGAAATGGATAATTTATCAGAATGATGATTTCTGTAACTCAGGTAAGACCAGGTGCTTTTCAAAATAAAGCTCAAAGTCTTTCAAATTAAAATCAAACAAACATTAAGTTCAGTTGAGCTCCTGGGTGCAATGTAGCACTATTTTAGTTGCATGTTTGCCATCTCATTCTCTCTGCATTGTGTGTGACAGGAGGTTGTTTTTTTCGCTGACATAGTTGTATAGGGATTATAATGCAGGGACAACATGCCCCCCCCAGCCCATTGTTGGCCCCTCTGTCTCTGTTGTCCTTTTTCTACTGAGCGAGTCAATTGATGGCGGGATAAAAGGCAAAAAAAAAATATGCATTGACATGGCTTTCAGGGCAGAGAGAGAGAACGAGAGAGAGAGAGAGAGAGAGAGAGAGAGAGAGAGAGAGAGAGAGAGAAAGAGAGAGAGACAGGGGTCATTTGGAGATTATGTGGTCTTGTGTGCCAGCAGCAAACCGGCCATGACGGCCCAGAGCATCCCTGGAATATCCACAGGCAAACCATGTCTTTAAACTACATCAAAAACTTCTATGAAGGATGCGTAAGTAGTTCACAAAGCCCGGTCGCTGGGGCTTTTATTGTGACTTTCATCCACTTAGCTGACAACTTCATAATTTGACAGTTGCAGAGGAGCGGCGTCAGAACAATTATTCCCCTCGAGGCTTAAAAAACAAAAAGAGATTGATCTGTTTTTCATTCTCAGCTTTGTAATCCATCTCCGTTTACCTCCGTCTTCATTCAGTCGTGTGACATGTTTGTGAGTCTAAAAGGCTCTCTGCATTGTTAGACATGTCATTTGGGCCTTTTTTTTGTTTTTGGGAAACGTGACTCAGTGTTAGTGTCAGAAGTGAGCAGGTAGAGAGAGAAGATGGGAAATGTTTCCTCTGAATGGGTTTTGTTTAAGCCGTCAGAGCTCAGGGCTTCAGTGCGCCTCTCTGTCGCAGCTGCATTTATCTAACAAAAGCTATTTTCTCTTTGTCTCTGACTGTGTGTGTGTGTGTGTGTACGCACGTCTTTGTGTCCATGCACATTTGTGTGTCACTTGTTTGTGCCATGAATGTTTGTACGTATCATAAATGTTTGTGTGTGTCCCTCTGCCTGTATGTATGTATGTGTTCTGCATTGTATAATTGTGTGTGCATGTGTGCGTTCCAGCTCAGGCCTCCTACGGTGATAGGCCAGTTCCACACCTTGTTCTTCGGCTCGGTGCGGATGTTCTTTTTGGGAGTTCTTGGCTTCGCTGTCTACGGAAATGAGGCGCTGCACTTCAGCTGTGACCCCGATCGGAGAGAAATCAACCTGTACTGCTACAACCAGTTCAGACCCATAACACCTCAGGTATGGACTTATGAAACTAAACTTAATGGACCTTCTTCACAGCAGACATTTTGACTTGTCATAGTAGGAAAAGCACAGCTGAAATTGATAACCTTAACGATGGCTCAGTTCCATCAAGTGTCCCAGAAAGCTATTTCAGTGAGTCAGCATGAACAATACCAGGACCTCTCCTAAGAGGAATGCAGCCATCATTAATGGTTTAATACACCTGTGCTGTTCCAACTATGACATGTCAACATGTCTGCCGTGAAAAAGGTCTATTACACAGAAATGTACTGGTACAATCTTTTCAGTCCCTTCAACATCGTATTTTTAAGGGCCAAACGGAATCTGCCGACGCAGAATGTTTTGCAGAATTTTCCACAGAATTACAGATAATACATCTTCACCCCAAGCAGAAAAACAATCCGCTAAATATCACAAATTTGGGGGGCTTCTTTAGGGACAAACAGTGTCGTGTCCGGTCAGACTGAAACATTTGCAATCAGAAAACAGTCACATGCTGTGATCAGTGACGGACTGGTATCAAAAGAACAGCCCTGGCATTTGCAACACACCGGCCCTATTTTAAAACCACACCAACCTCACCCAAACATTGAGATAAAAAGCCAAAAAAAACATACAGAGAATGCAAAAATGTAGAACATACACTGAAAGGACACGCATTACTATCGCTACAGTCGGTGACATATGCCAACAACAATTTAACATCTAAGAGCGTCGGCAGATCTACGACATGATATGCTCCGCTAAAGGCACATTCTGCGCTAATACAATGGCTCAACGTTTAAGCACAGCACATAATACAACAGCTCCTCAACAACATGGAAAGATCAATGCTCAGCCTCTGGGTAGTACATGCATTGAGTGTCAATAACATAGCTTCGAAATTAGTAACTCTGCCTACCGAGAGAAACCCTCCCATGCAGCTTGCTGCGCTAAAATCTTGAATATTTTTTGGCTGCATGCATAAAATAACTTATCAAAATAAACCAAAGACAGATTATTGTTATTGTCAGAAGTGGCCCATAGAGGGCAGCCCTTCTGGCATTTGCCCAAATTCCAGATGGCCAGTCCGTCACTGGCTGTGATCAACACGACAGTTTTTCCATATTGATAGATAATGCAATGTGGGAGAGGTGAAACATTTCAGCAATCGTTGAACTCGACTGGGTTCCTGCCAGCCTCGGTTACCAAAGACACAACCCGCATCATCTGGATGGCCAATTTAAAAACCAATGTGTCAAGTGATGAATAATGAATGTACAAATATTATTTTTCCTTACATATTCTTGCTTCGCCTCTCCCTGCTCGACCTCCAATCCCATAACCTTTTTACCTCACCCACTATCACCCATATCCATCATACATTTCAGGATACCTCCATTCTATATCCCATCGTCTTCTTCCATTGGCGTTCCTCACTCCTTCGTTCTCTTCTTTCTCCCCATTTCAGGTCTTTTGGGCATTACAACTGGTAACGGTGCTAGTTCCTGGGGCGGTCTTCCACCTCTACGCAGCCTGTAAGAACATTGACCAGGAAGAGATCCTCGAACGACCCATCTACACCGTATTCTACATAATTTCTGTTCTGCTTCGCATCATTCTGGAAGTCATCGCCTTCTGGCTACAAAGCCACCTCTTTGGCTTCCAGGTCTGTAAACTTCAAACTTAATTAATTCAATTCCTTCCAGTGCCTTTCTATGTCACAGTTATGTAGTTTTCAAGTTGCCACTCATGTTCATATGACCTGACGCAGCAGATGGTTTGTTACACAGAACCATCTGAGAAGCTGTCATTGGAAATTGTTTGGGAAAGGGAAGGTACTCTTAAAAAAATACCTGGCAGGTAATTGGATGAACCATATGTCTATCATGTCCATCATTGTTGTTTGGAACAAACAGTTGCCGCCGTCACACACACCTAAACCACAGCCGTAGCTGCCAGTAGCTCCTCACCAGACGCTGATTGGTTTGGTTAGCTGGTAGTTTAGACACAAACTCATTACTTGCAGCCTGACAAAATACATTTCCGCATGATCTAATGATCTCACAAGAATCCAGCTGCCGTGCAAGGCAAATGGTCATGGTGATAAAAGGGCGTGCAGAGTCCCCTCTACAACCTTTTGGAAGTTCCTTCTGGCACCAAAGCTCTCCCAAGCCAGGCAGGCGATGTAAATCTTCCAGCATGTCCCGAGTTGCCAAAGGTCCCTTTTGCCAATTCGCCATACCTGGGACTCCTTTAAAGGAATGGGACTAGGGCACACCCTTACTAGGTGCCCATATCACATCTCTTCATGCAATGGAGCAACAGCTCAATAGTTATCAAGATCTTCAAAATATTGAACTTTGTAAGGCAAGCCAGGTTTTGGACAATGTTTTTGGATGTTGTCACTGTCAAGATAGCCTGGTTCCACGCCAAAGTTTGTGGAACCAGGTAGGCCTGCACGATTCGGGGAAAAATATGAATCACGATTTTTTAGCTTAGAATTGATATCACAATTTTCTGCCACGATTTTTTTCTCACGAAGTGTAATGTTTATTGCACACGTGAACCATGACAAAACAAAACAAATTGGCAGTACCAAACATAGATTGTTTTTGGCACTTATAGCACATTGCACATCACCACGAGCCTGTAAACACAGAGGCTTCAATGAAGAGAAGGGAGAGCATTGCAGCGCTTAGAGCGCTTTAAAACCTTTTTTATACAGTCCATGTTTAAAACTCACAGAAGAAAGTAGTAGTGTTTGTGATGCAGTCATTTTTTAAAATAAAAAATAAAAATTGAAGTTATTTAAAAATTAAATCGTGAACAGGGTGAATCGAGATTTTATAACGATTAATCGTGCAGGCCTAGAACCAGGCCACACCAGGACAACATCAATGTCTTGCTGTTTGTTGTTGTTTCCCGTAGCGAAGGGATTTTGAGAACGCCAACACACAGAGAGCAGAAGGTGAGGGGCAAAGCCTAAATGCTGGACGTCAGGCTATATCCTGGAAATGTGCTTCCGTTGATCCAGATTAACAATATACAAGAAGCTTGCAACACATGTTGTCAAGCAAAGAGGTGGATCAAACAATGCTGTTTGTCAGGTCCACCATGAATCCATGCATACACCCTGTCTGGTGTCAATGATACCAGCAAATGGTGGTGTAAAAATGGCCAGGATCATTTACATGGTTATTCTGCCAGCAGGATGGTGTCCCAGTTTACAAGAGTTTTTAGCATTTCAAGATAGTTCCTGGAACATGATAGCAACAACATTAGCCTGCACAATACCCAATATTACAACACAAAAGACTGGAGTTGGTGTTCCTTACCCGTACATTCTAGCCTGGCTCCTCCCTCCTACATACTTCCGCTCCATTTTCATTTCCCTTCAGTACTCCGTCTGGGTTTGCGGTATATTCTTGGGTTTTCTCCGGTCAAATATTTACCGGTCCAATCAGCGAACAGAGGGAGTGGCTGAGAACGATGACGTTGAGGACGTGCTCTAGAAAGATGCGAGCAAAGCCATTCAGTCCGTTGTGGCAGCAACGCTGCTGAATATCCAGAAGTTAAAGCCCGAGCAAGAACAATCTTTGCTAAGTTGTGTTGGGGGCCATGATGTCGTGGTCCTCCTCCCCACGGGGTTCGGGAAAAGTTTGATTTTCAAGCTCGCTAGTGGTTAAGTAGTTGTGGTGAAGTAGTTGGCTAAAGCTATCGGTAGCGGTGGTAATGCTAATAGCCTTGGCGGTCTCCCCTCTTGCTGCACATGCGCATAGCATATGTCACGACCAAACGTTAGCGTTTGGTTATGGCAAATCCAGAGTGGCTCAGGGCAGATCCAATAGTTTTAAACTTCAACAGAGTACCCGCCTTCAAGGAAGTTAACACTGTCAATGGAGAGAGGCCAGACTCTCTCTACAAATGAAATGTACGAGAGTCTGGTAGGACCAGGCTAAGTACATTCTAGGTAAAGCTAGCAAGTACTTGGTGAGATCCAACTGGAGTATCATTCAATAATAACACTGAGAATCCCTGCAAATGTGCACGGTGTCATCTACATAACGAGACATATAATGATTGGAAGTTTAGACAATCATGAAAGTATTACCACCTCATGTTTCTCTTTTTGTCCCCCAGGTCCACCCGCTGTACAAGTGTGATGCCAGTGCTTTGGAAAAGGCCTTTAATGTGACAAAGTGCATGGTGCCTGAACACTTTGAAAAAACCATCTTCCTCAGTGCCATGTACACCTTCACCGTGATCACCATACTCCTCTGTGTTGCTGAGATATTTGAGATACTCTGCCGACGGCTTGGTTATCTTAACAACCAATGACACATACACACAAGCACGCATAAATGACTAAGGGTAAAAATATATGACATTAATTCTGCCAGTTTTTAATCGGGCTCTTGGTTAGCTACTGCTGGACTTTCATAAAACAGAACAGGAAGCTGACGTAAGAGCAAAACCTCACCTGTGGTCCATCGTGAGTGAGTTGCACCAAGAAATTTAAGAATGTGCGACAATGTCAGAACTGGCAAGTCTGAAATAGTCTCTGGGTGTTTTTTGCCCTCAACTATAGAGTGATCATCCCTAGTGGTATTTCAGATATCAGTGGGTTTGTACTGGCTGTGTCCAAAGTCTGCGCCTCTGACTCTGAAATGTTGGGGGATGGGTTAGAAGTTTTCTTTTTACCACAAGAGAGATTGAAAGACAGGCATAGACTTCAGGGTGCTGCTAAAACCTGTAACTATTGTTGAATTAGAGCACAAGGAAAACCCGGTTAGTCACAAACCTGGCCCAAAACAACTTGAGGTTCGCCAAACCCTGTTCTTGGAGCTGTACCTCATATCTGATCCTTCTACACATCCTGGAAGCATTACCCTGGGCTAATTAGGGCCTGGTTTACACTAAATGCATCAAGGCTCATTAAACCAACTAGATGTATCTTCACTTGGACACTTACAGAGTGCCAACAATGAACCTAAACAGCTCCATTTCATGAGATTTCTAAAGTTGCAGAACACTTTGGTTAAAAGGCATTAAGTCTTCATGTAATGTAACAACACAAAACAATGCAAATCATTTAGCTAGTCACATCATTCTGCATTAAAGTGCAGATAAACAATATAGTCTAGCTTGTCTTCCAGGTGCTGATCAAATATGACAGGCAGATTATCACTCATGTCATTCTAAAGAAACTGTGGTCCAGTACCCATGTGCGAGTGAATTTCAGGTGCCATTGCTCCTGACACTTCCATGTGCCAGAGTTATCACTTCCAATATGTGTCAGTCGTTGCTTCCAGCTCGTTCTGACCTTTACTTCCATTGACATGAACGCCACAACTTTGTTGGGGGCTTTTGATGGCGTTGTCTGCCTTTTCAGATATCTGTTTCAGCATAGTGGGTCTTAAACAACCTTCAACTTGACTTGTAGAATGGAGAAAGGCTGTCTCAAAACACCAATCTCATGCGCCAGAAAGTTTTTCAAAAGTGGCTCAGATTACTTCCATGAGATTTAAAGGCATCTTCGAAAAACGATGCATCAAGAAAATGGTTGAAATGTTGTGGTTTACTCTTTGAGGGTAAAGATCTCCCCAAAGAATTTAATAATCTAAAAAAAACAACAACCAAGAAATCAAACACTTCCTGGCTGACATTTTGAAACTTTAAAGAAATATATATTCTGAATGATTAGTGACAAAAGTATTATTTGAATTTGGATATACAAATGTGGGTTGTAGTGTAGTTCTTAACAGACATGGACAAAATCTACATAGGAATTTGAAGTTTTTGGAGTTCAGGCCCTGTAGGTCTCATATATAATACAATAAGGCTGAAATGCAAAAACTTAAAGGTGCTGTAGGTAGCATTGTGAAGATCCAGGACTTAGATCCAGGACTTAGATCCAGGACTTAGATCCAGGACTTAGATCCAGGACTTAACAAGAATTTGAACATCGACAACTTCTCAGTCCCTCCCCCCCTTTCAGCTAAAGCCCCAAACGGTCTCCTAAGCCCCTCCCCCCACAAGGGAGAATGAATGCGTGTGCATGAGCAGTGATTGACATGCAGTTAGACACCCCCCCTGGCCCTGATTGGTGCATCTGAACAGGAAGCGGTGGATTTTGGTGGATTTTTGCAAATCACACTACAGGCTGTAGGTGGTGCCAGAGGAACCAGATTGTTTTTAAAATTACCAGCTTTCATATAGTTCTACTGGAACATAGGCTCAGTTTCAGCAAATATCACAGAAAGGTAGTTACCTACTGCACCTTTAAGTGCTAATTCAGTCCTGATATATTTGAAAAAATAATTAAGCTTTTGTCCATGTCTGATTCTCAACCATCTCTTCATCAAGGGTGTCTTCTACCCCGCACTCTCTTTATATCACCTTTTCCTAGCTTGTAGTATTACACATAATACTCTTTGTAACGTTGCCTTCGGTGTCACTGTCTATGTATTTTGAAAAAGATTACCTCTCGTGTTTTGTAATGTTTTTTTTTTTTTTAATCAGACATCCATCCATCTTTTGTTATAAAGTTTTCAGCAATCTGTTTATCATCTCAGGTACAAAATTGCATTACCAGACAAAAGTGGATCAAACCCTCATTTCAAGTCCTTTTAAAAACCTTAAATAAGCTTTTCCGGCACTGAGGGATCAGTCCAATTGATCCCAACCTACAGTACCGAAGGCCTGGTTGGTCTGATAGGCTTTGAGAGGATTTGAAACAGGTATGTGACTCCTATGGTTTGGGTTTGTCTGCATTCTGGTATCCTTTATTGAAGGATGGTTTTAAATTTTGCCTCTAAAAGCAACAACATTCTCACTCCCAACTCGTCAACATACTGACGGTCCTTGGTCAGGACCTACTTTTTAAAGCTCTTGGTATCCCTTTGGCATCCTTTTCAAGGCACTTGGTCAGGATCCTTTGGGTCACTTTTTAACACTCTGGGTATCCCTTTGCAGTAATTATTTAATGCGCTTAGTCAGGATCCTTTAGGTCACTTTTTAACACTGGGTATCCCATTGGCATCCTTTTCAAGGCACTTGGTCAGGATCCTTTGGGTCACTTTTCAAGGCACTTGGTCAAGACCCCTTGGCATCATTTTTTAACGTGTAGGGTAAAACCACTTAGGGTTAGGAAAGAATCGTGGGTGGGGTTAAAAGATGTACGTTTAAATGACATATGGGACAAGAACTGGGCACGAACTCCGGTCTCCTTGGTGAAAGGCCTGTGTTGTTTGATCCAACCCGCCTGCTTACACAGAGTTTTGGTCATTAATACTACTCCCTAGCATTGTTACTATTCATACTACGTCATCTTACAGCGCCGCGGTGCAGCAGTTGCTCTGCCCGGTGCGTCCAATACAGACGCTAAAGGGTGCCTTGTGTGTTGGCATGTAGGTCAGTATTTGACGAGTTCAGAGTGAGAACGGCTTGCTTTAAGTTCTGTCACCAAGACATAGGCCTTGTTTACATTAAATACAAATTCTACATCTTTACGGTTCAGCTCCATTAGGATAATGCATGGCATTTGCATGGGTTTGATCAAATCTGGGGCCATCTGGAGCCAAGTCTAGAAGAGTTGCACATTTAAATCGTTTAACCCCATTCAAGTTAGCGGCGCGCTAGTCTATATCCACGACGTTCCACTTTCGGGATTGCTCCGTTGCTGCCGGAAATTCTGCCGGATGTCCGTTACCTTCCGCTTTCTTTGTGTTGGAATTTTAAACTCCGGTGGATTTATTAGGACTGTGGTTAACTGCTTCTCAGATCTCTGCAGGGTAAATCCAGACAGCTAAAACAACTTTTGAACGTACACGTTCCACCAAAACAAGTTCCTTCCTGAGGCTATTTTGCAGCGGCACCGTGGCTCCGTCCGGCGCTTAGTGCCGCCCATGACGATTGTGATTGGTTTAAAGAAATGCCGATAAACCAGAGCACGTTTTTCTCCCATCCCAGAATGTTGTGTGGACTAGCCGGACCCTCCTCCACAGCACTGTAGAGGAAGGTCTGGCAATGCAAGGAAGTAGCCGGCAGACTTCTCTTGTGCGCCTGCTCTATAGGCCACACAGTGTGGAAGCAGTGCTGGTGATCCAGGTAACATCCATGGCACTAGACTGTTTTCAGCTAGCTAGCAGTTTAGCAGCAAGCTTGCCAGCTACCAACTAGTCCTGCAAATATCCACTATTCCACCAAGCCGCATGGATTAACTAGCTGTGCCACTTTTTGGTTTGGCCAGACCATTACGCTACTGCTATTACCATTGCTGATCTTGACAAAATAGGCCAAGAGTTTTAAAATACATACTTAAAGGACAATTCCGGCACAAAATGAACCTAGGGGTTAATAACATATGTGTTCCCAAGTCAACCGTTCTCTGGAATATGTTTTAATGCTAATCGATTGTGTCTCTAGCTTGAAACAAGCTAGCGCAAACCGCTGATTAGCTTATAATGCTAGTCTTCGGGGCAGAGGGTAAATCGCTATTTTATACCACAAACAAGGGTACTAATGAGGGTCCCTACATGTAAACTGAAGCATTTAGAACTTTGTAAGTGTACAGACAGTTTATTAAAAAGATAGTTTATAAAGACTGTACCCTTCGCGTATACAGGCAGGCGCCATCTTGGGAAAACAGTCATGACCCGTCAAACCACGAATGCCCTGCTTGAGCTATGTTACTGGTTACTGGTTGCATGGCGTTCGTCGTTCGACTGGTCCGGTTGAAGTGTGGTGCTATTTTGAGCCTTGTTATTGGTGTAGAAATTGCAATTTATTTTTACTCTACCAGTGCCCCGAAGACTAGCTTTATAAGCTAATCTGCGGTTTGTGTCAAGCTAGAGACACATTCGATTAGCATGAAAACATATCCCAGAGAATGGTCGACACGGTACACAGATGTTATTAACTCCTAGGTTCATTTTGCGCCGGAATTGTCCTTTAAACAGACATCAGGTAATATTTTTCAGGGTTCAGGTTTTATTTCGTGGCTTATAATAACTGTGATTAGGCTCAAACATACAGGCTACTCTTGGTAAAGAACGTGTACATGAAGCTCTTGTTAAGTGTCTTAGAATTTGATTCATAGTTATTAACTTGGAAAGCAGATGGTGTATTTTGACAAGTTTGACTCATTAATAAGATTCTGGTGAATAACTTTTGACAATGGATTTATTTTTTGGGTCTCATGTACAGAACTTATAAGACACACCCTGATTTTTAAATAGTGCCATCACATCCCAAACTGTTCTTTGATGAACTGTACTGAAAACTTGAGTTGTAAAACATCACCGTTACTCTGGGAGGTACTTTGGGATTTGGTGTACTATTGAGAATTATTTACAAAATCGGGGAGTTCATCTTTAATACGTCTTGATGCTTCTTTTGAACACTAATATCAGGGTCATTTGTGAGAGATTCATCAACTATGGCGCATCATGCTACTCTGGAAATTCATCATTCATTTTTAAATCTTTGATTTTAACTAATGTTGTTACAGGTTAGTTGTGAAAATTGACTTATTTCTTATTTCATCAACTGTTGTCTGTCTCTGTATTGAGCTGATTTTTCACCTCACAGTTATGTTAAAGAAAAAGAGGCACACTTTATGACCAATGCATACATATTGAAACAAAACTTTCTGTTTGTCTGAGTGCTACTGTTCAGGTGACCAGTTATTCTCCTACTTGTTTTGTCTTGAGATGATTGATTAAAAAATGTCCTAAAATTGTCTTTGCTTCATTTTTGATTGAGACATTGGGCCCTATCTTGCACCCGGCACAGCGTAAAGCCAAAGTGTCTTTGCCCGCGTTGTTTAAATAGCAAATGCACCTGCACCCATCTGTGGCCCATGGGCGTGCTGGTCTTACAGGGAGGTGTGTTCAGGTGCATTCTGGGTGTGCTGGTTTCACAGGGAGGTGTGTTCAGGTGCATTCTGGGCGTGCTGTTCTTACAGGGAGGTGTGTTCAGGTGTGTTCTGGGCGTGCTGGTCTTACAGGGAGGTGCGTTCAGGTGCATTCTGGGTGTGCTGGTCTTACAGGGAGGTGTGTTCAGGTGCATTCTGGGTGTATTGCTATCTTGAGGCAGCGGGAAGTGATGGCACCATTGACCAACAAAAACCTGGTCTAAAGTCAATAACGCAGCATTTCATTGTTATTTTAACAGAGCATTAGTAAAATGCTCCTAGGCTCGTGCACAGCGCGCACACTATGCTTGTTACACACACAGGGACGCACAGCAGCACACACACATGCAGAAGATTACAAATTAAAATATTACGGTGCAAATCCTCCATCATAACAGCAATGCTCCAAGGTCCAAACGCGCCTGGCTTTTAAAGGGAATGGGAGATGATCTCTGATTGGTTGATTGCATGTTACGCCCAAAACACACCTCTGATTAATGAAGACACTAAGTACAACCCTTTAGAACCATGACCCCGGCACACGGACACTTTTTACTGCCGTCAAACTAGCAAAAGTGGATTTGGACACTCCCTAAACACACCTGCACCAGGCGCTTCACGCCGTGCTCTTAGATCGTTAAAATAGGACCCATTTAAGTAATTAGAAATATTTACTATAAAAAGGGTTTTACCATAGGCGTAATTTATAATCAAAACTGGGCTTATGACCAAAGTTTTAGTTCCTTGTTAAGGTTTTCATTGCTTTTTACGATATTTTTGCCGCTTTTTTCAACATTTTTGTTGCTTTTTTCTGATTTTTTTTGTTGCCTGTTTCCAGTTTTTTTGGAAAACAATCTGTTGCCTTTTTAAAGGATTTATTTTCGAATTTCTTTACGCTTTTTCCGAGATTTTTTTGTCAACTTTTGACGTTTTTGTCTCTTCATTATAACAATTTTTGATGTTTTTGTTGCTTTTCTCAATACATGCAGACTCCCCCCATGTTGAACCCAAAGTTATGCCCTTGGGTTTTACACATCAAAAATCATCTTGTTTACACATAAAAACATTTGACCAAAATATCTTTTGTTGAGTTTTGCATTAAGTGTTTTTAGGTATACTAACAACATATGGCTTTTGGTTTTGGTCTTTGGGTTTTGGACTGTTGTTGTTGACAACACAAGAAATATGAAATCGGGTTCTGGGAAATTGTGATGGTTCTTTTTACCCCTTTCATAGACAATCAATCAGAAAATATGTTGATAATTTTCCAACAAAAACATAAGCAGTAAGACTAAGTTTTGAGTTATTGAATTACTAAGTGGTGTAAACACTCCCTCATTCATACAGTAGCAGATGAGATAAATGGAGAGAGACAGATTGATTATTTGGGGAGGCATGGGAGAGAAAGTCAGTGGATACTGCTGCTCAGCAGTAAACACAGCCCAACCCTGTTTTAACTGACAGGTCGCATTAATCAAATGCTGTATACAAAACCAACTGGATAGAGCCGGGTAGAAGGCAAAGAAAGAATCGATCGAAAAACGGTTGTCTTTCAAATTCCCTCTGCACGCAATAGGATAGCTCTACAACCAACCAGAGCAACGCTAGCTGATAGATTCAACTTTAAACTCTGAACACATCTTTCTTTTTTAAGAATGACTTCAGAGCCGTTCTTTGTTCTTTTCTCAAAGAAAAGCTGAACTCCAAGTCTTCCAGAGTCGCGGCCAAAGCCGATTCCAAAGACCGCTGTTCACCAGCAGCAGCAGCAGCCATAAGCCCCGCCCACCGACTCTACACACGATGTGATTGGCCTGACCAGAGTTTAGTTTTTCCAGCTCGCAGGCCAACGGAGAGTTGCTAGAACCCCCTGGCTGCAAATTACATTTGCTGCCCCTAGGGTGGTCTAGATTTCTAGGCTAGCAGCACCACAAAACCATAAACAACACTGACTTAGCCACGTCAACCTCCGCCAGCTCCGCCCTTTTGTTCAAATATGATCTCTTCTGGCTCTAAAATACCGAGATGGCGATGTCCAAAATGCAACCTCCTGGCTTCAAAACGGCAGTACATACATCCATTATTTTTTATTCTTTTATTTTATTTTATTTGGTGGGAGCCAAAAGGTGCAATCATAAATCATCAGTGAAAATGAAGTGGTTGGACTTGGAGCAGAGTTTTCATCTCTCCATCAGCTAATGCAGTGTTTCTCAAATGGGGGTCCATGTCCCCCTGGGGGTACTTTGGAGGACTGCAGGGGGTGCGTGTCCCCCTAGGGGTACTCTGGAGGACTGCAGGAGGTCCGTGTACCCCTAGGGGTAGTCTGGAGGACTGCAGGGGGTACGTGTCCCCCTAGGGGTACTCTGGAGGACTGCAGGGGGTACGTGTCCCCCTAGAGGTACTCTGGAGGACTGCAGGGGGTATGTGTCCCCCTAGGGGTACTCTGGAGGACTGCAGGGGGTACGTGTCCCCCTAGAGGTACTCTGGAGGACTGCAGGAGTTACGTGTCCCCCTAGGGGTACTTTAGAGGACTGCAGGGGGTACGTGTCCCTCTGACAGCGCTGTATTCTTCCTCTTTATACAAAAATTATTCCCGCTGGTTAGGGGGTACATGGCTTAAAAACACTGTTCAAAGGGGGAATATTATTGATAAACGCTTGAGAATCACTGGGCTAATGGATTCTCCCAAACTTCAGACCCAAAGCCTTTAACCACAACTGCTTTCCAAACTTCGTGGGACTTTTGCTTACAAGTTATGTTTTACCAGAAACTGACTGGGCAGCTTGACTCTAAACCAACCACATGCAAAAACATACAACAGTTTTCCATTCTGGTTTGGACCAAAGAAAACACTTCCACTTTCTGGGAATACCGTTTACAGCATGTCTTCGTTGCCTGACTGCAAACTCAATAATTCAAGGGATCATGGTTTCAGCTTGACCACAAACCTGAATTTCCTGAGAGGAACTTTTGAATGGGTCTAATCCTGAGTGAATCCACTTTTGTCGGACTCCTATAGGCATAGGCGCCGATACCTGTGCTCCGGAGCTCGAGGACCCACGTAAAATACTGAGCACCCAGTGCCAGACTGCCAGTTGGCTCCATTCATTTAAAATTAAACATTGCAGTTGGTGCTAAGTGGAGTGTCTGTCATAGTGTGCCTAGGCTACTAGACAGGTGGAATTGATTCTTAATTTCCCACGAAGCTGATCGCGGTTACGTGTTCATCTCCAATCCTATCTGTATTTGTGAGAAGTGGCGTTGTCCTGAGGTGAAACTTTACAGCTTTATTATCGAGTTAATAGGCATGTGTGTTCGTGTCGGCCGCTGTCCATTTCCTAAATGTAAGTTCTGAAATGCAAACATTTTTTGACTACTTTTTTTTAAAAGGGCGTGCGCCCGTGAGCACCCACGGAGGAAAACATAAATCGGCGCCTATGCCTATAGGCTGCATCTCACGTCTGATATCTGATAGCTCCTCGACTCGGCTGAGCAGGTTTTTTTTCAACGAAATTGTCAAAAAAAGTTACGTGGATGGTTCCCTACAACGTTCTTCACAGGTAAAATGAATGATCAGTTCACTACTTTGATTGAATTTGGGTGTTTTATTCAATTTTATAGCATTTGAAAAAAAATATATATATAACAGAATGTTGAAAAAAAGTCACAAAAATCTCTTCAAAGCTTCAAAAACATCAAAAAAACTAAGACTTAAAAAGCACGAAAAAAAACCCAGACAAAAACATTGGGAAAAAGTGACAAAAACGTCGGTAACAGCGACGACCAAAACGTTGAAAAAATAGTTTTAATTTTTAATTTCAACCCGTTCTCATTCCGAACTCGTAAAATAAGGACGTTTGGACAGTGGCTGTCAGCGTCTGATGCGACGAAAAAGGCGTCTTTCCAACCGTCCCGTAGTTCCCGCGTGTCACAGAACCGTACACCCACCTACGACTTTTTCCTTAACATAACTGCGTCAAAAGGGACGGCAATAGTCCCGATCAAGCGCGTTTACTTATAGCGCTAAAGGGACGGCAATAGTCCCGACCAAGCGCGTTTACTTATAGCGCTAAAGGGACGGCAATAGTCCCGACCAAGCGCGTTTACTTATAGCGCTAAAGGGACGGCAATAGTCCCGACCAAGAGCGTTTACTTATAGCGCTAAAGGGACGGCAATAGTCCCGACCAAGAGCGTTTACTTAGAGCGCTAAAGGGACGGCAATAGTCCCGACCAAGCGCGTTTACTTATAGCGCTAAAGGGACGGCAATAGTCCCGATCAAGCGCGTTTACTTATAGCGCTAAAGGGACGGAAATAGTCCCGACCAAGCGCGTTTACTTATAGCGCTAAAGGAGACTTTTAGCGTCAATAAGAACGACAAAGGCACCTGACCAAGCGTCCGTATTTTACGAGATGAGTGTGAGAACGTGTTGTTAATTTTGACCCAGAAAAACAAAAAGTTGCACGACAACACAAGGGTTAAATATATCGTTACCCTTTGTTCAACATTTGAGGCGCTTTTTCGACATTTTTGTCACTTTTTTTAGTCCTTTCTAAAAAAGTTTTTGAAACTTTTTAAATGTTTTTGTTGCTTTTTTCTACACTGTTAGTTTTAATACTCCAAATTGTTTTTTTAAAAGTCTGTTTTCTTTTAAACAAAGATTTTATGACTTGATTTTGTTGCCTTGT
>NC_050191.1:28771208-28776208 GCF_008315115.2 Sander lucioperca | reverse complement strand
TGCAGCTGTACAACAAGCGAATGATATATCCAGGTTTAAATATGATCATCAGCATCACATTATTTGGGTGTATAAAGTCCAGTCTAGTTTCCCGTGAAGTAGGGCGAACTATCTGAGCTGACTTCTGATTGGGAGTATAGGGAGCGGAGTGCAGCAGGGGTCTGCATCTGACCCAGTTGCTTGAGGCGAAATGCACATGAAAAGGTATGGAAAAGCAGAAAAAAATCTGTCAGATCAAAGGCACGTGTCCGCGGCGCTGACAGACACTTGCTTCTTCTGACAGCTGAGGGGAGGACTTTCTACTGAGAAAGTACGAACTTCTTAAGTGGCAAGTTATGAATCTACGATGTGGCATCTTACCAAGTGACTGTTGGTGTTCGTAGGAAGAACCCAGCTGGCTTTTTTCTCATGATTTTTAAAGGGGACCTATTATTATATTACAAAAATCACAGATGAAGGCTTTTAGGGTGACACACAGAGCCGATTATCGGCCGTCGGTGTGTGTTTCTTTTTCCGTGGATCTATGTTGTCACATAATCTATAAACATTTCAGGTTTATAGATTATGTTTTGGACTTTTCCTCCTTTTAATTTGTGACAGGTCAGCTTGTTGAGAAAGGAGAGCGAGAGAGAGAGAGGGGGAAGACATGCAGGAAATGGTCACAGGTTGGATTCGAAGCCTGGACCTCTGCGTCGAGGTAAACTCTCAGTATATGTGCGCCTGCTCTACCCACTGAGCCAACCCGGCCACTTTTTTTTTTTTTTGCCAGGTTTATAGATAAAAATGCGGGACACTTTAGACTCAAAGCGCTGAAAGCAAACAGATAAAATGAAGAGAACCTGGCAGAGTGGAGATTTCCATATTTATCTCCACAAATCATTTCCTCAAGGTTAAAAGCAGACACGGCGTGAGAGGTGGTTAACGTACTTTCGGGGTTTTTTTCTGTTGATTCTGCAGCGGTCGCTGTAAAAAAGGAACAAATTCTTGGCATCTTTGGGAGACTGAGTGGCTGCAAGATTCATCAGATGCTTAAACTCTTTCGTTTTAGTGTTTGGAGAAGGTGTGACCTGCCGAATGGATGGTTAGACACTGTCCAATCTCATTAGAAGATATATTACACCGAAACACAGGTTGGGGGTTATTCTGCCGATGATGTAGGAGACTGTTGAAAATAGGGCTGCAGCTATCGATCATTTAAGTAATCCAGTATATACCGATTATTCCATCGATTAATCAGATAAGAAATACTTTTGTTTTATTGAAGAGCAATAATATACAATAGTTTGGTTTAATTTTCTGAAAAAGCAACATTTTTACTGTCGAAAATAGTAATAAAAACTTCGGAAAAAAAACACAGTAGAAAGAAGGAAGGCAACGCTAGGGCGACAAAAGAGACAAAATATTCAAATTAACGACAAACTTTGATAAACAGAGACAAAAACTTTGAAAAAAGCAGAAAAAAAACTTTGGACTTTTGGGGGGAAAAAAAGACAGTAGAAAGTAGTAATGAAGAAAGACAAGAAAAGGTCAAAACAAACGACAAGACCTTCAAAAACAGAGACGACAACTTTCAAAAAAGCGACAAAGTTGGAGAAAAAAAAGTCAGTAGAAGTAACTACAGCCTTGGAACTGAAAAACATTTAGCAAAAACTGTCACGTACCCCCTGCAGTCCTCCAAGGTACCCCTAGGGGGACACGTACCCCCTGCAGTCCTCCAGAGTACCCCTAGAGGGACACGTACCCCCTGCAGTCCTCCAGAGTACCCCTAGGGGGACACGTACCCCCTGCAGTCCTCCAAGGTACCCCTAGGGGGACACGTACCCCCTGCAGTCCTCCAAGGTACCCCTAGGGGGACACGTACCCCCTGCAGTCCTCCAGAGTACCCCTAGGGGGACACGTACCCCCTGCAGTCCTCCAGAGTACCCCTAGGGGGACACGTACCCCCTGCAGTCCTCCAGAGTACCCCTAGGTGTATTTTTTTACAGTGCACAGAGAGGAGCTGCCTCCAGCCCCTCCCCCTCGTGAAGTTGCGTGCTGCCGTGTGCACTTGTTCAGAGAGGCTATCGTTGCGTTAGCATGTTGCTGGTGTTCTTGTTCAGAGAGGCTATCGTTGCGTTAGCATGTTGCTGGTGTTCTTGTTCAGAGAGGCTATCGTTGCGTTAGCATGTTGCTGGTGTTCTTGTTCAGAGAGGCTATCGTTACGTTAGCATGTTGCTGGTGTTCTTGTTCAGAGAGGCTATCGTTACGTTAGCATGTTGCTGGTGTTCTTGCCGTGGGATTAACTGTACTAATAAAACTGTTGAAACACCGCGGCCACGCTGCTGTGAAAGCTCCCCGAACGTCATTTATCAGTCTGATTGTTACCCCTCTCAGTGGCAGCTCCTCCACTCCATATCTTTATAACGGAGCTAACCGCTAAC
Source organism: Sander lucioperca (assembly GCF_008315115.2). Lineage (NCBI taxonomy): Eukaryota > Metazoa > Chordata > Actinopteri > Perciformes > Percidae > Sander > Sander lucioperca. The sequence continues at coordinate 28,773,788 of NC_050191.1, read as the reverse complement.
CGGAGCTAACCGCTAATCAGAGCTAATCGTTGCTAACCGAGCCTTCAGTTCTGTGTTCCTGTATCCATTAACTGCACGTATAGACTCAAGCCCGAATAAAACCCTTCATTTTATTAAAATGGCTGTAAACGTTTTAAACTACAACTCAGAGTTGTTTGAATGACAGAAATCAGCTCAAGGTACGACGTAGCGTTAGCGTGCTAGTTGATGCTTTCTCTACGGAGTGCAGACTGATTTGCTCTCGCGAGTCACGTGACCAAATCGCAGCTTTTGCGATTAGGAAATCGCGTTTTAACATATCGCGATATTATCGCAGATGCAACTAATCGTTCAGCCCTAAAATAAACACACAGTTTACTGATTTACATGTGAACATATGGTGGCTCTATACATACTAAAAGTACTGTTTTTTTAAATGGAGTCTGGTGAGTTTAGAGCTAGCGACTTCAGAGCTCTTTCTGGTTAAACAGAAAGGTCTTAAAGAGGTTTTAAAGGTCTATCTCTGTAGGGATCCTTTCCATAATGTTGTCAGACACTTAGAATAATAATCTGAGTCTGTCAGCAGCAAAATGAGCACTTTTGTGAAAGTAAATACAAGCTGGACAATTGTCTTATTAAGTTACATTGTAGCTTGTTTTTCCGCTGCCGACTGCAGCGATCTCGCTTAATACTGGACCAATGTCAAAGATGGTTGTTCCCATCAGTCACTTAGACACAAAAACGTTATTTGGTGTGTATATATAGAGCACTACTTATCAGCCAACATTCAGAGTTTTCTTAAAATGTTTGTTTTTCCAAATCTTAAAATGTCTCGAAGGTGTAGTCGGACAACAAAGTTTGTTATTGTGAATGTTTGGACCCAAGTGATGCAGAGTTCCTTGAGATCACCTGTCCGTCACACAGAGTGGCTGCTGCTGTAATGTCTTTTTGCCTCGGAGACGGTACTTAGTGGATTAAAAAGGAATCAGAGATCAGGTAGTTGGGCTGTTTTAATGGACAGTGTTTGCTCCAATCGCAGCAGATAAGCGGATTAGTTTTTCTCATTAATGTCCGATGTTCTGCGATAGAAGTGGTTGACAGCAAGGGAAAGAAAGTATTGGAATTGATTTGGATTATTTCCAAGTCTTGCAAAATGGCACCGGGGACATTTTTATTTCTTATTTCAGAGGTAAGTCAGAGCAGGTTAGTGTTAGGTTTTTTAACGTAATAGACGTAGATATTTGGCGGGGGGGTTACGGGTTCCTTCCCCCTATGAAAAGGTGTTTTTCAATAATAATAAAAATGCGCAATCACATCATTTTTGGACCATTATCATCACCATATCTGTGTCTAAAACGCTAGAAAAGCTAGAGCAGATAATGAATAAATAACACTCAAAAAGCCTAATGACAAAGCCTGCTAAAGACGTCCACTGAGGACAAAGATACCACCATCAGATCTGAGGAAAGTCATTGATGTTCAGAGTGATTTTTACATTCATTCGGCTTAGGCCCACCTTACACCAAAAGACTTATTTTTGTGATTCCACCGTCGCAGACAAATCTTAAATCTGGGAATGAAATCCTGAGAGTCGGGGCGGGCAGGCGGGTGCACGCAGTCGGACGAACACAGGCAGACAGACGCATGCATGCAGACGCACACAGGCAGGCAGACGCACGCAGGCAGACGCACGCATGCAGACGCACACAGACAGACAGACAGACAGACGCACGCATGCAGACGCACACAAGCAGACAGACGCACACAGACAGACAGACGCACGCATGCAGACGCACACAGGCAGACAGACGCACACAGGCAGACAGACGCACGCATGCAGACAGACTCACGCAGTCGGACGCACACAGGCAGACAGACGCACACAGACAGACAGACGCACGCATGCAGACGCACACAGGCAGACAGACGCACACAGGCAGACAGACGCACGCATGCAGACGCACACAGGCAGACAGACGCACACAGGCAGACAGACGCACACAGACAGACAGACGCACGCATGCAGACGCACACAGGCAGACAGACGCACACAGGCAGACAGACGCACGCATGCAGACGCACACAGGCAGACAGACGCACACAGGCAGACAGACGCACACAGACAGACAGACGCACGCATGCAGACGCACACAGGCAGACAGACGCACACAGGCAGACAGACGCACGCATGCAGACGCACACAGGCAGACAGACGCACACAGGCAGACAGACGCACGCATGCAGACGCACACAGGCAGACAGACGCACACAGGCAGACAGACGCACACAGACAGACAGACGCACGCATGCAGACGCACACAGGCAGACAGACGCACGCATGCAGACGCACACAGGCAGACAGACGCACGCATGCAGACGCACACAGGCAGACGCACGCATGCAGACGCATACAAGCAGACAGACTCACGCAGTCGGACGCACACAGGCAGGCAGATGCACGCATGCAGACGCACACAGGCAGACGCACTCAGGCAGACAGACGGGGACAGACAGACGCACGCAGTCGGACGCACTCAGGCAGACAGACACATGCAGTCCGACAGATGCACACAGGCAGACGCATGCAGGCAGACAGACGCA
>NC_050191.1:28761208-28766208 GCF_008315115.2 Sander lucioperca | reverse complement strand
CAAATGAAGAGCTCCAAAAGTTGGCTTCGTTTTGGCAAGAAATGAGTTAGAGTCAGAAAAGTAGAAAACTTTTGCTTCACAATAAGCAGAAAACTGTAGAGTTGCTTGTTTCTGCAACTGTTTCTGTCATCAAGCATGTACATCGCCCTTGTTATTATTATTGTTATTATTATCATTAACTTTATTTCTTGCAATGTTCTTTTCAAACTGTCTTATGTTTGTATGCCTCAGGGAACTGCCTCCTAAATGTCGTTATATTGTTGTCTGACCCCTCAGTATAATGGCAGTAAAGCTGCTGTGACTTGATCAGGACCTGTTTCTGAGCAGCTGCTTTTAGGAAGATTGCGTGCTGTGTTTTGTTGATGATATTCAGAGTCTGCGTGGTTTATGAAGATACTAAAAGGGACACTTTGGGAGTGTGTGATAAAGAGTCTCTGACGGTGATTTAACTCCTCTGACACTGACAGACGCACACAGCAACGCAGCCGTCCTCCATAACAACGTCCTTGTCATTGATGGGAGACAGAGGGAGAGAGACAGGGAGAGGGAGAGACAGGGAGAGAGAGAGAGAGAGGGAGAGAGAGAGAGAGAGAGGGAGAGAGACAGGAGAGGGAGAGACAGGGAGAGAGAGAGGGAGAGAGACAGGAGAGGGAGAGACAGGGAGAGAGAGACAGAGACGGGGAGACAGAGGGAGAGAGACAGGAGAGGGAGAGAGACAGGAGAGGGAGAGACAGGGAGAGAGAGACAGAGGGAGAGAGAGGGAGAGAGACAGGAGAGGGAGAGACAGGGAGAGAGAGAGAGAGAGAGGGAGAGAGACAGGAGAGGGAGAGACAGGGAGAGAGAGACAGAGACGGGGAGACAGAGGGAGAGAGAGACAGAGGGAGACAGAGGGAGAGAGACAGAGAGAGAGACAGAGGGAGAGGGAGAGAGACAGGAGAGGGAGAGACAGAGACGGAGAGAGACAGGAGAGGGAGAGACAGGGAGACGGAGAGACAGAGGGAAAGGGAGACAGAGACGGAGAGAGAGAGAGAGAGAGAGAGAGAGGGAGAGAGACAGGAGAGGGAGAGACAGGGAGAGAGAGAGGGAGAGAGACAGGAGAGGGAGAGACAGGGAGAGAGAGACAGAGACGGGGAGACAGAGGGAGAGAGACAGGAGAGGGAGAGAGACAGGAGAGGGAGAGACAGGGAGAGAGAGACAGAGGGAGAGAGAGAGAGAGAGAGGGAGAGAGACAGGAGAGGGAGAGACAGGGAGAGAGAGAGAGAGAGAGGGAGAGAGACAGGAGAGGGAGAGACAGGGAGAGAGAGACAGAGACGGGGAGACAGAGGGAGAGAGAGACAGAGGGAGACAGAGGGAGAGAGACAGAGAGAGAGAGACAGAGGGAGAGGGAGAGAGACAGGAGAGGGAGAGACAGAGACGGAGAGAGACAGGAGAGGGAGAGACAGGGAGAGAGAGACAGAGACGGGGAGACAGAGGGAGAGAGAGACAGAGGGAGACAGAGGGAGAGAGACAGAGAGAGAGACAGAGGGAGAGGGAGAGAGACAGGAGAGGGAGAGACAGAGACGGAGAGAGACAGGAGAGGGAGAGACAGAGACGGAGAGGGAGAGACAGAGAGACGGAGAGACAGAGGGAAAGGGAGACAGAGACGGGGAGAGAGGGAGAGAGACAGAGGGAGAGACAGAGGGAGGGAGAGAGAGAGACAGAGGGAGGGAGAGAGAGAGAGAGACAGAGAGACGGAGAGACAGAGGGAGAGAGAGACAGAGGGAGAGAGACAGAGGGAGAGAGACAGAGAGAGAGAGAGACAGAGGGAGAGAGACAGGAGAGGGAGAGACAGAGGGAGAGACAGAGGGAGAGAGACAGGAGAGGGAGAGGGAGAGACAGAGACGGAGAGGGAGACAGGAGAGGGAAAGACAGAGAGACGGAGAGACAGAGAGACAGAGGGAGACAGAGACATAGAGATGGAGAGAGAGAGAGGGAGAGACAGAGACGGAGGGACAGAGGGACAGAGAGAGAGGGAGACAGAGAGGGAGACAGGAGAGGGAGAGAGACAGGAGAGGGAGAGGGGAAGGGAGAGAGAGACGGGAGGGAGAGAGAAAGACAGAGGGAGAGAGAGAGACAGGAGAGGTAGAGAGAGAGATGGGAGAGGGAGAGAGACAGAGGGAGAGAGAGACGGGAGAGAAGGAAAAGGAGAGAGGGAAAAGGAGAGGGCGAGAGAGGGAACATGAGAGAAAAGAAGAGGGAGAGAGAGAAAGAGAGACAGAGGGAGAGAGAGAGAATAGACGGTGCTGCTGCTCAATAGCCTGGAGAAGGAACTGGTTAAGACTTCTGTTAACAGTCCCATTGCTGACCACCAGGGGGCTCTGGGGGAAACATCTGGAAGTGGACCAACATGTAGGCTTGGCTGGAGTTTTTTCATTTTCTGTGGCCTTACATCCTCTCTGCTGTCAAAGCCGTCTTTCTGTGTTGCACTTCATTGTGTTTGAGCAGCCAAAGAAGTGAACGTTGCATGGGTGTAATGGCACAAAGGGCGTCTTTGTCTCTTTAAAGACTAACTGGCCGGCTGGCTGCTTCGGTAGCCGAGGAATCGCTGCCTGTTTGTCTCCGCTGGTTAACTGAGGCTTCCACATGCAAAACATGTGTGTCACGCTGGAGATTTTTTGTTAGGAAATGTTGACAGCTCAGCGGTGCCTCCCCACCGTCCCGTCCCGTCCTTTTAGCTGAATGTTACATGCTATGTGTGTTTTGGTATGTTGCCTTGATTAGGAGTGGAAATGGGTAGAGAGAGAAAGAGAGATCCAATTAGTGACCACGTTTTAATTGGATGTCTCTTTCTGGAGAGAGAGAGAGAGAGAGAGAGAGAGAGAGAGAGAGAGAGAGAGAATCTGTGTCTGCGTGTGTGTGTGTGGTTGTGTCTGCGTGTGTGTGTGTGGTTGTGTCTGCGTGTGTGTGTGGTTGTGTCTGCGTGTGTGTGTGGTCGTGCGTGTGTGTGTGTGGTTGTTAGTGTGTGTGTGTGTATCTGTGTCTGCGTGTGTGTGTGTGTGGTTGTTAGTGTGTGGTTGTTAGTGCGTGTGTGTGTATCTGTGTCTGCGTGTGTGTGGTTGTTAGTGTGTGTGTGGTTGTTAGTGTGTGGTTGTTAGTGCGTGTGTGTGTGTGGTTAGTGTGTGTGTGTCTGCGTGTTTGTCTGTGTGGTTGTATCTGTGTGTGTGTGTGTGTGTGTGTGGTTGTATCTGTGTGTGTGGTTGTATCTGTGTGTGTGTGGTTGTTAGTGTGTGTGTGTGTGTGGTTAGTGTGTGTGTGTGTGTGTGTGGTTGTTTGTGTGTGTGTGTGTGTGTGTGGTTGTTAGTGTGTGTGTGTGTGTGTGTGGTTGTTAGTGTTTGTGTGTGTGGTTGTTAGTGTGTGTGTGTGTGTATGTGTATCTGTGTCTTTTTTGACTTTTTTTTTTAACAACTTTTCCCTCATTTTCATAGTTTCTGTTGCCATTTTTTCGTCACCTTTTGTGACAAATGCCTTTGGAATTTTATATGAATATTAGAAGAAAACCATCACCAAGTATCTGACAATTAGTGACCACGTTTTAATTGGATCTCTCTTTCTCTCTCTACCCATTTCCGCTCCTAATCAAGGCAAAATACCAAAAAAACAACATAAACTAAACACGACAATGTTTGCAGTTGGAGATTTCTGCTGACTTGTCAGAGGTTGAAAGTTTAACCCAAACAGCTGAAGTTGTAACGATGCCGTCAGCTTCGAACATCTGGAGCAGCGAGAAGAGAAAACTCTTTTTTTTTTTTTTTTTTTCCCATCCAGGGTTGTCATGTGTTTAACTCTGTTGCCAAGAAACCATTCACACATTTAGTTGTACGTCACACAGAGTACGGTAATCCCTCTGTTTCCACCTCATGCTCGGTGTTTGAGTCACTGTCCTCTGCACAGCATCAACGGAACAAAGTCTCAGTTCACGGGACGGGACGGTGGGGAGGCACCGCTGAGCTGTCAACATTTCCTAAAAGATCCTCTGTGTGTGTGTGTGTGTGTGTGTGTGTGTGTGCTTGTTTTACTATATTCGTGGGCTCCAAAAAACGGGGAATACAGTACACTTGTGGGGTCTGCACAGCCTTGTGGGGCCAAAATGCTGGACCCCACAAGGCTAAAGGTCTGTTTGAGGGTTAAGACTTGGTTTTAGGATTAGGGTTAGAATTAGGTTATGGTTAGGGTGAGGGTAAGGGTTAAGGTTAGGCATTTAGTGGTGATGATTAAGGTTAGGGTAAGGGGCTAGGGAATGCATTATGTCAATGACGGGTCCCTACAAAGACATTGAAACAAACGTGTGTGTGTGTGTGTGTGTGTGTGTGTAAAGATGCCCTCAGCTTCAACCAACTAATCCGTTCATCGGTTCCTCTTTGCAGCTCCAGTGTTCAGTCTGCTTTTAACGGTCACGTAGACGGAAGAGTCCTCTGCATTAAAACCTGAACACTAGAGCTGCAAAGAGGAACGGATGAACGGATTAGTTGGTTGAAGCTGAGGGNTGAGAGATTGAGATTCTTTTGGTGAGAGACTGTGCTCTGTGGCTGCTGCTGCGAGTGGACGAGAGCTGAGAGATGTGAGGGGTGAGAGAGAGACGGTTAGTTTTACGTTTACGCGGTTTTGAGAGGTGACGTCAGGCTACGACCTAGATTTAAAGCAGAAGCATACATCTAATGCAATTAAACAGCAGCTTCTCTTTCTCCGTCTCTCTCTCTACCTCTCTCTTTCTCTCTCTCTCTACCTCTCTCTCTCTCCCTCTTTCTCCCTCTCTCTCCCTGTCTCTCTCTCTTTCTCTCTCTCTCTTTCTCCCTCTCTCTCCCTGTCTCTCTCTCTTTCTCCCTCTCTCTCCCTCTCTCGCTCTTTCTCCCTCTCTCTCTTTCTCCCTCTCTCTCCCTCTCTGTCTCTCTCTCTCTTTCTCTGTCTCTCTCTCCCTGTCTCTCCCTCTCCTCTCTCTCCCTCTCTCTCTCTCCCTGTCTCTC
>NC_050191.1:28731208-28756208 GCF_008315115.2 Sander lucioperca | reverse complement strand
GTAGGTGGTCACTGAGCCTGTCACTCTCTCTGACCTGTCTGTCTGATCCAGTTGGTGGTCACTGAGCCTGTCTCTCTCTCTGACCTGTCTGTCTGACCCAGCTGGTGGTCACTGAGCCTGTCTCTCTCTCTGACCTGTCTGTCTGACCCTGTTGGTGGTCACTGAGCCTGTCTCTCTCTCTCTGACCTGTCTGTCTGACCCAGCTGGTGGTCACTGAGCCTGTCTCTCTCTCTCTGACCTGTCTGTCTGACCCAGCTGGTGGTCACTGAGCCTGTCTCTCTCTCTCTGACCTGTCTGTCTGACCCAGCTGGTGGTCACTGAGCCTGTCTCTCTCTCTGACCTGTCTGTCTGACCCTGTTGGTGGTCACTGAGCCTGTCTCTCTCTCTCTGACCTGTCTGTCTGACCCAGCTGGTGGTCACTGAGCCTGTCTCTCTCTCTGACCTGTCTGTCTGACCCTGTTGGTGGTCACTGAGCCTGTCTCTCTCTCTCTGACCTGTCTGTCTGACCCAGCTGGTGGTCACTGAGCCTGTCTCTCTCTCGGACCTGTCTGTCTGACCCAGCTGGTGGTCACTGAGCCTGTCTCTCTCTCTCTGACCTGTCTGTCTGACCCAGCTGGTGGTCACTGAGCCTGTCTCTCTCTCTGACCTGTCTGTCTGACCCAGCTGGTGGTCACTGAGCCTGTCTCTCTCTCTGACCTGTCTGTCTGACCCTGTTGGTGGTCACTGAGCCTGTCTCTCTCTCTGACCTGTCTGTCTGACCCAGCTGGTGGTCACTGAGCCTGTCTCTCTCTCTGACCTGTCTGTCTGACCCAGTAGGTGGTCACTGAGCCTGTCTCTCTCTCGGACCTGTCTGTCTGACCCAGCTGGTGGTCACTGAGCCTGTCTCTCTCTCTGACCTGTCTGTCTGACCCTGTTGGTGGTCACTGAGCCTGTCTCTCTCTCTGACCTGTCTGTCTGACCCTGTTGGTGGTCACTGAGCCTGTCTCTCTCTCTCTGACCTGTCTGTCTGACCCTGTTGGTGGTCACTGAGCCTGTCTCTCTCTCTCTGACCTGTCTGTCTGACCCAGCTGGTGGTCACTGAGCCTGTCTCTCTCTCGGACCTGTCTGTCTGACCCAGCTGGTGGTCACTGAGCCTGTCTCTCTCTCTCTGACCTGTCTGTCTGACCCAGCTGGTGGTCACTGAGCCTGTCTCTCTCTCTCTGACCTGTCTGTCTGACCCAGCTGGTGGTCACTGAGCCTGTCTCTCTCTCGGACCTGTCTGTCTGACCCAGCTGGTGGTCACTGAGCCTGTCTCTCTCTCTGACCTGTCTGTCTGACCCAGCTGGTGGTCACTGAGCCTGTCTCTCTCTCGGACCTGTCTGTCTGACCCAGCTGGTGGTCACTGAGCCTGTCTCTCTCTCTCTGACCTGTCTGTCTGACCCTGTTGGTGGTCACTGAGCCTGTCTCTCTCTCTGACCTGTCTGTCTGACCCAGCTGGTCACTGAGCCTGTCTCTCTCTCGGACCTGTCTGTCTGACCCAGCTGGTGGTCACTGAGCCTGTCTCTCTCTCTCTGACCTGTCTGTCTGACCCAGCTGGTGGTCACTGAGCCTGTCTCTCTCTCTCTGACCTGTCTGTCTGACCCAGCTGGTGGTCACTGAGCCTGTCTCTCTCTCGGACCTGTCTGTCTGACCCAGCTGGTGGTCACTGAGCCTGTCTCTCTCTCTGACCTGTCTGTCTGACCCAGCTGGTGGTCACTGAGCCTGTCTCTCTCTCGGACCTGTCTGTCTGACCCAGCTGGTGGTCACTGAGCCTGTCTCTCTCTCTCTGACCTGTCTGTCTGACCCTGTTGGTGGTCACTGAGCCTGTCTCTCTCTCTGACCTGTCTGTCTGACCCAGCTGGTCACTGAGCCTGTCTCTCTCTCTGACCTGTCTGTCTGACCCAGCTGGTCACTGAGCCTGTATTTAGTCAGGATCCGTCTCTTCTTCGTATCTCTGACAGTGTGAGGATAATCTGTCAAATAACAATTTAGTCTACTTTGTTTGCTTTCTCCAATGTTGTAAATATTGGTCTTTTGAATGAAGAAGCTCATCCCTGTGTATCACCGGATGTCCAGAGACAGTGCAGCATGGAGGCACTCAGAATGCCAACGCATGCCTCAACTCGGTCATATGGGCCTGATGTCCAAAAACAGTCTTTGTGGGGAAAAGCAGCTGGGGTTGAGGCTGCAGCCAGTATGGCTATTTCTATATTTAATGAGGGTGCCTCTGCCATGCTGGCTGTGATGGAGAAATTGTGGCTTCAGAGGATGACGACATGGTTAGGATCTCAAAAGCCAATAGTGTCCATTCCACCAACGCATAGCGGAGCCGTAAAAGTGAAAAGACACCAGCAGGAGATGGAGGAAGGGCCTACATATGGTGCTGGCATGGATTAGACTGTAAACTAACTTGGGGGAACTAGGCTGTGTAATGGTTGTGTTCTGTCAGTTCAAATGTTGTGATGTAATGCTCTATGAAGACATGTACAGAGGGATTTGTAAATATATTATTCCTAGCCTGATTTATATAATATTTTATTCCAAAAAACATGGCGAAAATCGATTTTTTTTTTAAGGCTATTGACAGTATATTCTGATTTACAGGATAACAAAAGTAGATAGCCATTAATCCCTCTGTAATTTTTTTCCCATCTAATATGTGAACACAATGAAAAAAGAATTTTGAAACTGGCTTCATCCAATACTCAGATTTTTTAAAATATATGCAAATTAGCGCATATTGAATTAGATAATGCCTAATTTGCATATTTAAACATTAAATTACAGAAAACTTGTAATACATTTTTTTCTCATATTAATGTCAATAATCAACTGGGAGAGTTTCATGGTGATATCTGCTAGTTAAAAAAATTACCCTATTCACCTGTAGTGTCTCGCCTTAAAATACAAAATATAATGGACTATTATTATATTCAGTAGTCCAGTAAGGGGGCTTCCACATCCGGGACATGGGCCGGATACGACAACACTTGACCCCAAAGTCCAGTTGTTTAATTATCATGAACAGGGCTTAATTTTAAGTTGAAAAATGTAGGATTGACTAACAGAGGCTACTGCATTTACTGCTAAATTGTACAATAACACAATCATGGATTGTGTTATTGTACAATTTAGCGTAATGTTTAGTGTAATGTTTTCTACACTTTATTGATCCAAAATGATCAGTGATGTTGAGACTACAGTGTAACGGACCACCACAGTTCATACATACGTGTGAACCGTGGATTAACTGCAGAGTTTAACCTACATAGTGTAAAACGTGACACTACGTGAATGGGGCACAGCAGAAAGACGGAGCAGAGCGACGCTGCTTGTTTACCGGCAATTTCCACTGGATGCGGAACGTCTCCGGAACGTCGACGGAGTCATTAGGTTTCCATTAAAGTCAGTGTGTGTATTTCCACTGACTGCAGAACGTCTGCGTCCCGACTCCGTCCCAGTTCCGTCAGTCTGCCGCAGCCCTCCGGAGCAGATACGCAGAGCTTCTATTTTTGACGGACGACGGAGAGCTCCGCAGCAATTCACCACAATTCAGATTATGCAGGACAGGAAGTAGAGCACAGAAACAAAATAAAACATCCGGTTACTTTTCAAAAATAAAATCCAGCGTGCTCACGGCGGGTCATATTTCCCTGCACTACACCTTGAAAACACAGCTCAGAGTAGTTTCCCCTCTACTCCTCTGGATGGAAACAAACTGTTGTTGGTTTTGTGGTTCTGTTTATAGAAACTACATCCTGTTATATCGCGCGAACATACGTCAATTCGCGAGATCTCATGGTTGGCTGGCCGCAGCCGTTACCACTCGGACCACTCGGGACCACCCCGGCCGTTGCCGACTGGCCAAATGCTTAATATTTATTATTATTAATATTATTAATATTATTATTATAACCATAGTGAAATCGTGCCAGCGATTAAAACCCGTCCTCTGCACTGTCGGCCTGTAAAGACAGTTTATTTGTATATTAAAAAAAATGGTCCGGCCCCTCTGGCATTTGCCAGAGTTGCCAGATGGCCAATCCACCCCTGGTCACACACACACACACGCACACACACACACACACACACACACACACACACACACACACACACACAGTCACACACACGGTCACAGCGCAGCAGGCAGAGGCGGGGGAGAGAGAGATCCCTGTTTCTCTTTGGGAGACTTGTTTAAATTATGACAAATATACATTAGATTTAGTATTTAGTTCATACTTTTTTTGGTGTATTTGTTTTCTGATTTTAACGCTATAAAGACTGTTACCGTGCTTACATCACTCCCTTACCCCTCCTACCAGTCCCGAATGCAAATGTTAAAAATGGTTTTGGGGGAGAGTAGATAGTAGAACTGCTTAGAAGTGGACTTTTCCTTTGGTCGGAAAGCGGCTATTGTGCAGAGTACAAGTACAAAGACAACGAAATGCAGTTTGCGTCCAACCAGAAGTGAAGATGTGACGCCAAAGGAGAATTTTAGCGTCAATAACAACGCTAAAGCACCTGAGCAAGCGTCTTCATGCGATGGGAGTGAGAATGTGCTGGAACTAGGGCTGTCAAAATAACGCAGATTAATCTATTCCATATTGAGGTTTGACCCGGAGCCGTTCTAGCCACCGTTGGACTGTAAAATGAAGGAGGGAGACGAGAATGTGCTGCCTGGATCATTAACTGGAACATTTACTTGTAAAAATCTTCTTCCTGCCAACCCTGGCTACCGAAATCTGGTGCCACTGATATGTCTGCTCTTCTCTCTGATGCTCTGAAACAGACGGCAACACAAACACCGCTGCACGTGACGCTAGTTAACACTATACTCGACAGCAGCTAACGTTAGCCTACCGCTAGCTAGTTAACACTATACTCGACAGCAGCTAACGTTAGCCTACCGCTAGCTAGTTAACACTATACTCGACAGCAGCTAACGTTAGCCTACCGCTAGCTAGTTAACACTATACTCGACAGCAGCTAACGTTAGCCTACCGCTAGCTAGTTAACACTATACTCGACAGCAGCTAACGTTAGCCTACCGCTAGCTAGTTAACACTATACTCGACAGCAGCTAACGTTAGCCTACCGCTAGCTAGTTAACACTATACTCGACAGCAGCTAACGTTAGCCTACCGCTAGCTAGTTAACACTATACTCGACAGCAGCTAACGTTAGCCTACCGCTAGCTAGTTAACACTATACTCGACAGCAGCTAACGTTAGCCTACCGCTAGCTAGTTAAAACTATACTCGACAGCAGCTAACGTTAGCCTACCGCTAGCTAGTTAACACTATACTCGACAGCAGCTAACGTTAGCCTACCGCTAGCTAGTTAACACTATACTCGACAGCAGCTAACGTTAGCCTACCGCTAGCTAGTTAACACTATACTCGACAGCAGCTAACGTTAGCCTACCGCTAGCTAGTTAACACTATACTCGACAGCAGCTAACGTTAGCCTACCGCTAGCTAGTTAACACTATACTCGACAGCAGCTAACGTTAGCCTACCGCTAGCTAGTTAACACTATACTCGACAGCAGCTAACGTTAGCCTACCGCTAGCTAGTTAACACTATACTCGACAGCAGCTAACGTTAGTCTACCGCTAGCTAGTTAACACTATACTAGACAGCAGCTAACGTTAGCCTACCGCTAGCTAGTTAACACTATACTCGACAGCAGCTAACGTTAGCCTACCGCTAGCTAGTTAACACTATACTCGACAGAGGCTAATGTTTGTCTACCGCTAGCTAGTTAACACTATACTAGACAGCAGCTAACGTTAGCCTACCACTAGCTAGTAGCTGGATTAAACACGGTTACAATGCTGACAGCTAACGCTAAACGGTGTAAAGTGTGACTGTGTGAAAGTGTGTCAATCTACACATTGTGAGGAAGAGAGACGGAGTTCGGTGAAACCAGTTTCCTTTGTTCCCAGATTCCTTCATAGTCCCTGAAATGTAGTTCCTTCATTCTGCACTCAGCCCCGTGGTTTTACATTCCCCTGAAACACACACACACACTCTCTCTCTCTCTCTCTCTCTCTCTCTCTCTCTCTCTCTCTCTCTCTCTCTCTCTCTCTCTCACGCACACACACACTCACACACACACACACACACACACACACACACACACACACACACACACACACACACACCCCATTACACACACACACACACACACACACACACACTGAACAGTGTGTGTATTCAGGCTGGCCCTGGTTCACCTGCTGGAGGCAACCAGCGTGTTTGCTTTTAGTGGTTTTACAGGAAACCTGAAGCTCTGCCGGATGCCCTAATGGATGGAGAGAGAGAGAGAGAGAGAGAGAGAGAGAGAGGGAGGGAGAGAGGGAGAGAGAGGAGGGAGAGGGAGAGGGAGGGAGAGAGAGATTTAATGAAAGAGAGGAGTTACAGGTGGAGAAAATGCTTGCAAAGAGAAGGCAGAAAGAGTGAGATGGAGACACATAGAGGCCGCTGAGGCGTGGACCGTGACTGAGAGATTACATTACATTACATGTCATTTAGCTGACGCTTTTATCCAAAGCGACTTACAAGGGGTTTAGTGCCTTGCTCAGGGACACATTGGTTGATGTATCGCCGTGGGAATCGAACCCGGATCTCCCACACCAAAGACATGGGTCATATCCACTACGCCATCACCACCCACATTCTCTAAATCAGTGCACAGGTTTCATAAAAGCCTAATTTCCAAAACCGATATCTATCTCTGTTATAAATGTTACAGATGCACGGACAAAAGAAAGAGCAAAGCGTTGAAAATAGCAACAAAAACGATGGAGAAAGTATAAAAAAATGTTGAAAGAGGCGACAAAAATGTCAAAAAGCGACTAAAACATCGAGAGAATGAACGTTGAACGGCTCTGGATACATGTGATTTTCTGTTGTTTTTATTTAGTTGCAGTAATGTTTATATTGTTTCTCTCTCAAACATCTTGTGACCTAAAGATATTAATATCCGAATGCCTTCAAACCATCAGTACAATTAAAAACTGGAAGAAAAAAGTGTTCGCTCATCGAGTGAAATCCAGTTCATAACTTCAGATGAGTTATGAACTGGAGGGAGAGGAGAGGGAAAGGAAGGAGAGGAGAGGAAATGAAGGAAGGAGAGGGGATGAAATGAAGGGAGGGGAGGAAAGGAGACGAAGGAGAGGAAATGAAAGGGAAAGGAAGGAAGGAGAGGGAGGAAAGGAGAGGAAATGAGAGGGAAACAGGGGAAGGAGAGGGGAGGAAAAAAGAGAGGGAAAGGAGAGGAAAAGAGAGGGAAAAGGGGGAAGGAGGGAAGGAAAAGAGAGGGAAAAGAAAGGGAAAATAGAGGGGAAGGAAAGGAAGGAGAGGGGAGGAAAAGAAAGGACAGGAAGGAAAAGGAAAGGAGAGGAAGGGAAAGGAAGGAGAGGGGAGGAAAAGAAATGAATGGGATCCCTTTAATTCCCTTTCTTTTCTTGACATCAATTATAAAAGATTTCTCTCTAAGTTTTCTGTACGTTTGACCTTTCAAAATAAAAGCCTCTGTGAGAAATCCTTCTTTACAGCTGCGTTCATCGACCTGATTAATAGTTTTTGGAGTAATTGTGTGTGTGTGTGTGTGTGTGTGTGTGTGTGTGTGTGTGTGTGTTCCAGATGAAGAAGGAGCTGGCTGACAACGACTCCATCAGTCAGGAGGTGGTCGGTAACGCCCACATCGAAAACTACGCCTTAAAGATGTTCCTCTACGCCGACACCGAAGACCGGGCCGCCCGCTTCCACAAGTAAGCAACGCACACAGCTTTTATATTTTACTGTCACTATACACATAGCAACGCACACAGCTTTTATATATTACTGTCATTATACACATAGCAACTAGGGCTGTCCTCGACTAAAGAAATTCTTAGTCGACTAACACTTATATGATTTTGTCGATTAATCGATTAGTTGATGTAATCGACAGAGCTGTGCTCTTTGAGAGGTGGTTAAGACTAGAAAAGCACAATATAAATGTAGTTAATGAACCATCTGTAAAACTGAGTTTCTCCACAATTAATCCTGCAAAAGCACCACTTTAAATCTTGTGTTTACCAGAAATGTGCTCATAAGTTTCTTGGAAATGAGTAATTAAGCATGAATAAGCATAAAAAATGACTCATCAACTAAAGAAATCTTAGTCGACTAAGACCAAAACGACCGATTAGTCGACTAATCGACTAAGAGGTGGCAGCCCTAATAGCAACGCACACAGCTTTTATATATTACTGTCACTATACACATCTACAGTGAAATTAGAAACTCCTCTTCCAGTGCCAACATGTACGTAAAATAAATATAACATGGAATAAAATAAATAGTGCAAAAAGTGGCATTGGCATTGCCTATTTTCACAAATAAGAGACTATTTTGATCCAATGGTGGTTTGCAGTTTTACCGAGCTTTTTCAACGTAAAATAAATCCGGACTAGAGTGCTGCTAACTGAGCTCCAAGGCTGCAACACAACAAGCGCCTGGCCGCTTAGGAAACCAAAACTTGCGCTATTAAATTGGGAAGTGATGATCGGATTTGAAATTAGAGATGCACCGATAGACCAGCCGGTGACCAGAATTTGCCGGTTTTCACGTGCTCGGCCATGACCGGCGACCGGCAGGTCAGTCTGACATATGGTGATTTCATGCCGGTCAACGCTACAATTAACTGACAACATAAGTTATACCAGTTACAGTTCTCACGAACGCACGCACACACGGACGCCACGGCACGGACGCCACAGCACGCTCTCTTTCTCTTTTCTCTCAACTTCTCCTCCGTGTGTCGGCGCTATTCTCCACATGTAGGAACCTGGTGAATTAACCTGCAACATGTCAGCTGTTTGGGAATTCTTCAGCGTGTGTGCAGAAGATAACAAGTTTACAATATGCAACACCTGCAAGGAGAAAGTAGGGCGTGGAGGGACGACACCAAAAACCTAAATCACATTTCTTTAGTTGATATTGATGTGAAAAGAAGGAAATGGTTCTAACATTGCTCTTTAGATGTGTGTGAATGTCCCACACCAGGAGTCATTTATATAGTTCTATTTTATAGTGATCCATTATCTGTTCAACACATGTTCTATTAAAGAAAAGATAGAAAATTAATATGTGTGTGCTGTAAAGTGGTTAGAAAAAATGAAATTGGAATTGGCTAAAATCAGTATCAGCTGGTCTAACTCAAAGAAAATCTGGAATCATAATTTTTGAAACGATTCCAAGTAGGAATCGGTTCTCGATGCCCAATCCTAGTCTTGTCTCCTTTCCTTTCCTTTCCTTTCCTTTCCTTTCCTTTCCTTTCCTCTCCTCTCCTCTCCTCTCCTTTCCTCTCCTTTCCTTTCCTTTCCTTTCCTTTCCTTTCCTTTCCTTTCCTTTCCTTTCCTTTCCTTTCCTTTCCTCTCCTCTCCTCTCCTTTCCTTTCCTTTCCTTTCCTTTCCTTTCCTTTCCTTTCCTCTCCTCTCCTCTCCTTTCCTTTCCTTTCCTCCCTCCCTCGTCTCGTCCTCCCTCTCCTCTCCTTATTTCTTTTCACCCAAACTTTCCCAGACACTGGAGAGGACTGAAACATACCTCTGTAATCTCTTGGGTCATTTTAATTGCACAAATATTAAATATATATATATATATATATATAATACTGGGAGAGTACGGCCGTTCCCAGACAGATCGAGGGGGCAGCGGGTCTCTTTATTCAGTACAAACCGCTTATTTAGGTCAGGAAACCACCCTAGTGTGTGTGTGTGTGTGTGTGTGTGTCTTTGTGTCTGTGTGTGTGTGTGTGTGTGTGTGTCTGTGTGTCTGTGTGTGTGTCTTTGTGTCTGCGTGTGTGTCTTTGTGTGTCTGTGTGTGTGTGTGTGTGTCTGTGTGTGTGTCTGTCTGTCTCTGTGTGTGTGTGTGTGTGTCTGTCTGTCTCTGTGTGTGTGTGTGTGTGTGTGTCTGTGTGTGTGTCTGTCTGTCTCTGTGTGTGTGTGTGTGTGTGTGTGTGTGTGTGTCTGCGGCTCCTTCCAGGCAGCGCTGCCTGGAAGGAGCCGTTGGGGGCAAAAAACACCATCAAGCATGTGTGTGTGTGTGTGTGTGTGTGTGTGTGTGTGTGTGTGTGTGTGTGTGTCTGTGTGTGTCTGTGTGTGTGTGTGTGTGTGTCTGTGTCTGTGTGTCTGTGTGTCTGTGTGTGTGTGTGTGTGTGTGTTCTCATGGTAGTATTTGATATCAAAACGTGTGATGAAAGAACTGAAAGCAGGAAGGTCTGGGTGTAGTTTAAGTCGTGTTTGTTAACAGTTGAAGTGCTAATATTTCCCCCTAATCACCTCTACCTTCCTTTCCTCAGAAATGAGTAATACGTTAGAACAAAGAAATGAGAAATACCCTAATTCCTCGAAAGAAAACGGGGCCTTTGATTACCTAAACAGCAGAAGGTCCCAGGCTTTTAGTTGAAGCAGCTGGCGTTTGTTAGAGGCAGGCCTTTATTTGTTATTCCATCTTTTTGATAAATATACTTGTTTTAAATGAAAAGTCATAGCGTTCCAGTGGACGGAGATCATTCATTCTTTAAGAAACATTTGCAAAAATATCACCATGTACACCAACAGCCAGAAGGGCGACAAAGCAGTTTGTGTCATGGGTATTTATTTCAAATACAGGTACTACAGTATTGCTGGTAGATTACAATAAGAGCATACAGTAGTTGCTGGTTTGCAGTACACCAGTATCTGATTAACGTTACAGACGGTAGCTAAGCTAGTTTTGTTGTGTAGTCATGGTCCTTATTTATATATTTATACTGTCCAACCAGTAGAACATGTCCTGTTCTGTAGACATGGTCCTTATTTATATATTTATACTGTCCAACCAGTAGAACATGTCCTGTTCTGTAGACATGGTCCTTATTTATTTATATATTCATGTTGGACCGGTCCAATATGACTGTCAGTTGAAATAAACCTGTGTTGTAAGAAAACTTGTTTAATTATTATGAATCTATTTTGGTGTGTTTTCCCGTAACTTTTGTAATTTTACATGTGTTTAAAAATATTGAAATTAATATCAATATCGCAGTATTCATAATCGATATCACAATATCACATTTTGTCGATACCGTGCGACCCTACTACTGCCATCTGTTGGCACCTGTACGTCAGAGCTGTAATCGGGCCTGAAAAGGACCGAGCCCGACCAGTACATTTTGATTGACAGATTTTTAAAAGCCCGAACCCGTTTACAGCCGACTGAACAAAAGGCCGTCTATCAGCAGTGATTAGACAGTCCTTCCAGAAAAATGCAGAGTTTTTTTGTGATTGTTTTGGGCTAAAATCCTTGATTATGCGGCACGTTTTCTTAAAAAATGTGATAGAATATGCGGGATATTTATGCAATTTTATGCGATGAAATTGCGGGAACTTGCAAAAATTGCGGTTTCATCGTGGCTTCATCGCGGGGTTTGCAGCTTTTCGATGACGTTCACGTCGCGTAATTACGTCACTTCATAACGTTCCCATGGCAACAGCGGAAAATGGCTGCTCTTGTGTGAAGTAAACGCAACATTTTTCAACTTTCTGCTAAGATATATGTGGGACTTTTTTTGCAACGAAAATGCGGGGATTATGAAATCATGCAAGCCCCGCATATTTTGAGCGGAAATCGGCAATTTATGCGGCGAAAGTGCGGCGTATTTGAAAAAATGCGGCCCCCGAAATAAATATGCAGACTTTGGCTGATTATGCATTGAATTATTATTATATTATTACGTTTTTCTGGAGGGACTAGTTAGAGTGCATGTCGGAGAATAGCGCGGACACGCACTTCACACCGCGAGCGTGCACACGCACGCCACTCGGCGGAAAAGGGACAGAAAGACAAAAGAGACTGCGCCGCACACACAGCTCTTTTGTCTTTGGTCAAGAATGAGTAATTTCTACATATTTTAACATCATTCAGGGGTGTGATTCTTCCGGATAATTCCGGATTTTTTTTTGGGGGGGGGGTTGTCGGAAGGCACAGGTCGGGGGTGTTGGTAAACATAATGACCGGTCACTGCTGTCAACGTTTTTTGTGCCTCTGACTCATGTCTTCATATCACTCCGCAAGTGGTCCATTAATTTGTCACGATGTAACTTCATTCAGAGCAGAGCTCCACCAAAGAGCCTGCAATCGTTGCGGAAGGTTATTTGAATAAGAATTTTGGACGTGTGGGGGCGAACTATCTTCTTAGCTGAAGCCGACAACGGGACAATATTTTTATTTTATGTTGGCAATGCAAGCTGAAGCGACGTAGCAGATGACGTTGAGAAGTTGCAGTGAGGAATATTTTAGGAGCACCATTTTCGGCAGTGCAGAGAGGTAGTGGCCCACACTAACTTAGTGTTGAGCCGGGAAACATGGCTAAAAGAGCTCTACAGCGAAAAGATGTGCTGGGCGAGCCGTCAGTCGGTGGACGCTAACAGAAGCTAGCTGGCGTAAGCTGACAGCTGACCAACGCTACCAAGTGATCGGCGGAGACGGGGAGTACATGTATTTGAAAGAGTCCGGCAGTTGTGGTAGACGAAGGTCCAGTCGGGAGATTGGATGGAGAGTCCACTGAAGTCCACTGCGGTCTGAAGGGCTAATCCTCGCTAGATCACTGGCTAGTCGGGAGGTTGACAGCTAACGTTAGCCAGCTGAAGCTAACAGTCGATCGATGGTGAGTAACGTACGTTACACAGGCTGGCAGCAGCACAGAGTCCAGAGTTGATAAGGTGGGGTAGAAAGGTGTTGAGAATGACCAACACCTAATCTTAAACTTAGTGTAGCTACTTAATTTGCTACGACCCGATCAGAGGTTACTTAAATTGGGACGTTCAGTCAAAATCAATCATGTCACCTTCAAACGGGATCTCTGTTTGCAGGGTTCAGGCTGGACCCTCCCGGTGATCATGCTGCTCTGGGGGACCGGCTGTACAGTGAGAAGCTGCTGCTGACCGGCGCAGAGCTCTGCCAGAACTCCGACTGCTGTCTGTCCGCGCGGCCGTCTGACGGCATCAGTATTAGAGTAGTAGTAGTAGTAGTAGAGACAGTTTCATTAGCGGTTAAAAACGTCTCGCGTTAAATAGTAGTCTAATTCGGTACAGCTGGTTTTAACGCCTGATGCGAAGTGTAGGCCTATAGGAGTACACATGAAAACCCTGAACAAGCAGCGTCGCTCTGCTCTGTCTTTCTGCTGTGCCCCATTCACGTAGTAGTTTTACACTATGTAGGTTAAACTCTGCAATTAATCCGCGGTTCACATGTATGTATGAACTGTGGTGGTCCGTTACACTGTAGGCTATATTCAACATCACTGATTAAGTAGCCTAAGTCAATCCTACAAACAACTGGACTTTAGGGTCAAGTGTTGTTGTATCCGGCCCATGTCCCGGATGTGAAAGCCTCCTTACTGGACTACTGAATATAATAATATTCCATTATATTTTGTATTTTGAATTGTTACCTGCCACCAGAATTTTGTGATTTCCTTGCAATAAATATTGACATTTTTACCATAAATTGGTGCCTAAAAATGTATCAGAATGCAGGAATTGAAGTCTTTTACCCTCAGAATTTCCTGGGGGAGGACACCCAGACCCCCTCCCCCCCCTGCTTTGTGTGTTCCCACAAAGACAAATTCTGAGCAAGGAAAAACCCTGAAGTATAATCACAGACAGCCATAAAAAACATTTAAATTGCAGAGTTAGAGTTATAACTTAATATGTACAGTGTCAACAGAGAGAAACACGGACAATTGAACAGACAGTGACAACATACATACTACATACCTCCATACTGTAGAGAATGACAGTAACAGCCTACAAACGGCATAAATAAAATTTGTTATAAACATGTGCTCTTTAAAAAGTAGAAAGCATTGTTTGCCAGTTACATTAAATGTTTAAAAATCCGTAAATGTCCGTGGGTGGGGCTGCATGGGCGTGGTAATGTGGGCTGGTGTGTGTGTGTGTGTGTGTGTGTGTGTGTGTGTGTGTGTGTGTGTGTGTGTTCTCATGGTAGTATTTGATATCAAAACGTGTGATGAAAGAATTGAAAGCAGGAAGGTCTGGGTGTAGTTTAAGTCGTGTTTGTTAACAGTTGAAGTGCTAATATTTCCCCCTAATCACCTCTACCTTCCTTTCCTCAGAAATGAGTAATACGTTAGAACAAAGAAATGAGAAATACCCTCATTCCTCGAAAGAAAACGGGGCCTTTGATTACCTAAACAGCAGAAGGTCCCAGGCTTTTAGTTGAAGCAGCTGGCGTTTGTTAGAGGCAGGCCTTTATTTGTTATTCCATCTTTTTGATAAATATACTTGTTTTAAATGAAAAGTCATAGCGTTCCAGTGGACGGAGATCATTCATTCTTTAAGAAACATTTGCAAAAATATCACCATGTACACCAACAGCCAGAAGGGCGACAAAGCAGTTTGTGTCATGGGTATTTATTTCAAATACAGGTACTACAGTATTGCTGGTAGATTACAATAAGAGCATACAGTAGTTGCTGGTTTGCAGTACACCAGTATCTGATTAACGTTACAGACGGTAGCTAAGCTAGTTTTGTTGTGTAGTCATGGTCCTTATTTATATATTTATACTGTCCAACCAGTAGAACATGTCCTGTTCTGTAGACATGGTCCTTATTTATATATTTATACTGTCCAACCAGTAGAACATGTCCTGTTCTGTAGACATGGTCCTTATTTATTTATATATTCATGTTGGACCGGTCCAATATGACTGTCAGTTGAAATAAACCTGTGTTGTAAGAAAACTTGTTTAATTATTATGAATCTATTTTGGTGTGTTTTCCCGTAACTTTTGTAATTTTACATGTGTTTAAAAATATTGAAATTAATATCAATATCGCAGTATTCATAATCGATATCACAATATCACATTTTGTCGATACCGTGCGACCCTACTACTGCCATCTGTTGGCACCTGTACGTCAGAGCTGTAATCGGGCCTGAAAAGGACCGAGCCCGACCAGTACATTTTGATTGACAGATTTTTAAAAGCCCGAACCCGTTTACAGACGACTGAACAAAAGGCCGTCTATCAGCAGTGATTAGACAGTCCTTCCAGAAAAATGCAGAGTTTTTTTGTGATTGTTTTGGGCTAAAATCCTTGATTATGCGGCACGTTTTCTTAAAAAATGTGATAGAATATGCGGGATATTTATGCAATTTTATGCGATGAAATTGCGGGAACTTGCAAAAATTGCGGTTTCATCGTGGCTTCATCGCGGGGTTTGCAGCTTTTCGATGATGTTCACGTCGCGTAATTACGTCACTTCATAACGTTCCCATGGCAACAGCGGAAAATGGCTGCTCTTGTGTGAAGTAAACGCAACATTTTTCAACTTTCTGCTAAGATATATGTGGGAATTTTTTTGCAACGAAAAATGCGGGGATTATGAAATCATGCAAGCCCCGCATATTTTGAGCGGAAATCGGCAATTTATGCGGCGAAAGTGCGGCGTATTTGAAAAAATGCGGCCCCCGAAATAAATATGCAGACTTTGGCTGATTATGCATTGGATTATTATTATATTATTACGTTTTTTCTGGAGGGACTAGTTAGAGTGCATGTCGGAGAATAGCGCGGACACGCACTTCACACCGCGAGCGTGCACACGCACGCCACTCGGCGGAAAAGGGACAGAAAGACAAAAGAGACTGCGCCGCACACACAGCTCTTTTGTCTTTGGTCAAGAATGAGTAATTTCTACATATTTTAACATCATTCAGGGGTGTGATTCTTCCGGATAATTCCGGATTTTTTTTTTGGGGGGGGGGGTTGTCGGAAGGCACGGGTCGGGGGTGTTGGTAAACATAATGACCGGTCACTGCTGTCAACGTTTTTTGTGCCTCTGACTCATGTCTTCATATCACTCCGCAAGTGGTCCATTAATTTGTCACGATGTAACTTCATTCAGAGCAGAGCTCCACCAAAGAGCCTGCAATCGTTGCGGAAGGTTATTTGAATAAGAATTTTGGACGTGTGGGAGCGAACTATCTTCTTAGCTGAAGCCGACAACGGGACAATATTTTTATTTTATGTTGGCAATGCAAGCTGAAGCGACGTAGCAGATGACGTTGAGAAGTTGCAGTGAGGAATATTTTAGGAGCACCATTTTCGGCAGTGCAGAGAGGTAGTGGCCCACACTAACTTAGTGTTGAGCCGGGAAACATGGCTAAAAGAGCTCTACAGCGAAAAGATGTGCTGGGCGAGCCGTCAGTCGGTGGACGCTAACAGAAGCTAGCTGGCGTAAGCTGACAGCTGACCAACGCTACCAAGTGATCGGCGGAGACGGGGAGTACATGTATTTGAAAGAGTCCGGCAGTTGTGGTAGACGAAGGTCCAGTCGGGAGATTGGATGGAGAGTCCACTGAAGTCCACTGTGGTCTGAAGGGCTAATCCTCGCTAGATCACTAGCTAGTCGGGAGGTTGACAGCTAACGTTAGCCAGCTGAAGCTAACAGTCGATCGATGGTGAGTAACGTACGTTACACAGGCTGGTATCAGCACAGAGTCCAGAGTTGATAAGTGTGTGTGTGGGGGGGGGGGGTAGAAAGGTGTTGAGAATGACCAACACCTAATCTTAAACTTAGTGTAGCTACTTAATTTGCTACGACCCGATCAGAGGTTACTTAAATTGGGACGTTCAGTCAAAATCAATCATGTCACCTTCAAACGGGATCTCTGTTTGCAGGGTTCAGGCTGGACCCTCCCGGTGATCATGCTGCTCTGGGGGACCGGCTGTACAGTGAGAAGCTGCTGCTGACCGGCGCAGAGCTCTGCCAGAACTCCGACTGCTGTCTGTCCGCGCGGCCGTCTGACGGCATCAGTATTAAAGTAGTAGTAGTAGTAGTAGAGACAGTTTCATTAGCGGTTAAAAACGTCTCGCGTTAAATAGTAGTCTAATTCGGTACAGCTGGTTTTAATGCCTGATGCAAAGTGTAGGCCTATAGGAGTACACATGAAAACCCTGAACAAGCAGCGTCGTTCTGCTCTGTCTTTCTGCTGTGCCCCATTCACGTAGTAGTTTTACACTATGTAGGTTAAACTCTGCAATTAATCCGCGGTTCACATGTATGTATGAACTGTGGTGGTCCGTTACACTCTAGGCTATATTCAACATCAATGATTAAGTAGCCTAAGTCAATCCTACAAACAACTGGACTTTAGGGTCAAGTGTTGTTGTATCCGGCCCATGTCCCGGATGTGAAAGCCTCCTTACTGGACTACTGAATATAATAATATTCCATTATATTTTGTATTTTGAATTGTTACCTGCCACCAGAATTTTGTGATTTCCTTGCAATAAATATTGACATTTTTACCATAAATTGGTGCCTAAAAATGTATCAGAATGCAGGAATTGAAGTCTTTTACCCTCAGAATTTCCTGGGGGAGGACACCCAGACCCCCTCCCCCCCCAGCTTTGTGTGTTCCCACAAAGACAAATTCTGAGCAAGGAAAAACCCTGAAGTATAATCACAGACAGCCATAAAAAACATTTAAATTGCAGAGTTAGAGTTATAACTTAATATGTACAGTGTCAACAGAGAGAAACACGGACAATTGAACAGACAGTGACAACATACATACTACATACCTACATACTGTAGAGAATGACAGTAACAGCATACAAACGGCATAAATAAAATTTGTTATAAACGTGTGCTCTTTAAAAAGTAGAAAGCATTGTTTGCCAGTTACATTAAATGTTTAAAAATCCGTAAATGTCCGTGGGTGGGGCTGCATGGGCGTGGTAATGTGGGCTGGTGTGTGTGTGTGTGTGTGTGTGTGTGTGTGTGTGTGTGTGTGTGTTCTCATGGTAGTATTTGATATCAAAACGTGTGATGAAAGAATTGAAAGCAGGAAGGTCTGGGTGTAGTGTAAGTCGTGTTTGTTAACAGTTGAAGTGCTAATATTTCCCCCTAATCACCTCTACCTTCCTTTCCTCAGAAATGAGTAATACGTTAGAACAAAGAAATGAGAAATACCCTAATTCCTCGAAAGAAAACGGGGCCTTTGATTACCTAAACAGCAGAAGGTCCCAGGCTTTTAGTTGAAGCAGCTGGCGTTTGTTAGAGGCAGGCCTTTATTTGTTATTCCATCTTTTTGATAAATATACTTGTTTTAAATGAAAAGTCATAGCGTTCCAGTGGACGGAGATCATTCATTCTTTAAGAAACATTTGCAAAAATATCACCATGTACACCAACAGCCAGAAGGGCGACAAAGCAGTTTGTGTCATGGGTATTTATTTCAAATACAGGTACTACAGTATTGCTGGTAGATTACAATAAGAGCATACAGTAGTTGCTGGTTTGCAGTACACCAGTATCTGATTAACGTTACAGACGGTAGCTAAGCTAGTTTTGTTGTGTAGTCATGGTCCTTATTTATATATTTATACTGTCCAACCAGTAGAACATGTCCTGTTCTGTTGACATGGTCCTTATTTATATATTTATACTGTCCAACCAGTAGAACATGTCCTGTTCTGTAGACATGGTCCTTATTTATTTATATATTCATGTTGGACCGGTCCAATATGACTGTCAGTTGAAATAAACCTGTGTTGTAAGAAAACTTGTTTAATTATTATGAATCTATTTTGGTGTGTTTTCCCGTAACTTTTGTAATTTTACATGTGTTTAAAAATATTGAAATTAATATCAATATCGCAGTATTCATAATCGATATCACAATATCACATTTTGTCGATACCGTGCGACCCTACTACTGCCATCTGTTGGCACCTGTACGTCAGAGCTGTAATCGGGCCTGAAAAGGACCGAGCCCGACCAGTACATTTTGATTGACAGATTTTTAAAAGCCCGAACCCGTTTACAGACGACTGAACAAAAGGCCGTCTATCAGCAGTGATTAGACAGTCCTTCCAGAAAAATGCAGAGTTTTTTTGTGATTGTTTTGGGCTAAAATCCTTGATTATGCGGCACGTTTTCTTAAAAAATGTGATAGAATATGCGGGATATTTATGCAATTTTATGCGATGAAATTGCGGGAACTTGCAAAAATTGCGGTTTCATCGTGGCTTCATCGCGGGGTTTGCAGCTTTTCGATGACGTTCACGTCGCGTAATTACGTCACTTCATAACGTTCCCATGGCAACAGCGGAAAATGGCTGCTCTTGTGTGAAGTAAACGCAACATTTTTCAACTTTCTGCTAAGATATATGTGGGACTTTTTTTGCAACGAAAATGCGGGGATTATGAAATCATGCAAGCCCCGCATATTTTGAGCGGAAATCGGCAATTTATGCGGCGAAAGTGCGGCGTATTTGAAAAAATGCGGCCCCCGAAATAAATATGCAGACTTTGGCTGATTATGCATTGAATTATTATTATATTATTACGTTTTTCTGGAGGGACTAGTTAGAGTGCATGTCGGAGAATAGCGCGGACACGCACTTCACACCGCGAGCGTGCACACGCACGCCACTCGGCGGAAAAGGGACAGAAAGACAAAAGAGACTGCGCCGCACACACAGCTCTTTTGTCTTTGGTCAAGAATGAGTAATTTCTACATATTTTAACATCATTCAGGGGTGTGATTCTTCCGGATAATTCCGGATATTTTTTTTGGGGGGGGGGTTGTCGGAAGGCACAGGTCGGGGGTGTTGGTAAACATAATGACCGGTCACTGCTGTCAACGTTTTTTGTGCCTCTGACTCATGTCTTCATATCACTCCGCAAGTGGTCCATTAATTTGTCACGATGTAACTTCATTCAGAGCAGAGCTCCACCAAAGAGCCTGCAATCGTTGCGG
Organism: Sander lucioperca; assembly: GCF_008315115.2. Taxonomy (NCBI): domain Eukaryota; kingdom Metazoa; phylum Chordata; class Actinopteri; order Perciformes; family Percidae; genus Sander; species Sander lucioperca. Next base: position 28,736,359 of record NC_050191.1, on the reverse strand, counting down.
AAGGTTATTTGAATAAGAATTTTGGACGTGTGGGGGCGAACTATCTTCTTAGCTGAAGCCGACAACGGGACAATATTTTTATTTTATGTTGGCAATGCAAGCTGAAGCGACGTAGCAGATGACGTTGAGAAGTTGCAGTGAGGAATATTTTAGGAGCACCATTTTCGGCAGTGCAGAGAGGTAGTGGCCCACACTAACTTAGTGTTGAGCCGGGAAACATGGCTAAAAGAGCTCTACAGCGAAAAGATGTGCTGGGCGAGCCGTCAGTCGGTGGACGCTAACAGAAGCTAGCTGGCGTAAGCTGACAGCTGACCAACGCTACCAAGTGATCGGCGGAGACGGGGAGTACATGTATTTGAAAGAGTCCGGCAGTTGTGGTAGACGAAGGTCCAGTCGGGAGATTGGATGGAGAGTCCACTGAAGTCCACTGTGGTCTGAAGGGCTAATCCTCGCTAGATCACTGGCTAGTCGGGAGGTTGACAGCTAACGTTAGCCAGCTGAAGCTAACAGTCGATCGATGGTGAGTAACGTACGTTACACAGGCTGGTAGCAGCACAGAGTCCAGAGTTGATAAGTGTGTGTGTGGGGGGGGGGGGGGGTAGAAAGGTGTTGAGAATGACCAACACCTAATCTTAAACTTAGTGTAGCTACTTAATTTGCTACGACCCAATCAGAGGTTACTTAAATTGGGACGTTCAGTCAAAATCAATCATGTCACCTTCAAACGGGATCTCTGTTTGCAGGGTTCAGGCTGGACCCTCCCGGTGATCATGCTGCTCTGGGGGACCGGCTGTACAGTGAGAAGCTGCTGCTGACCGGCGCAGAGCTCTGCCAGAACTCCGACTGCTGTCTGTCCGCGCGGCCGTCTGACGGCATCAGTATTAGAGTAGTAGTAGTAGTAGTAGAGACAGTTTCATTAGCGGTTAAAAACGTCTCGCGTTAAATAGTAGTCTAATTCGGTACAGCTGGTTTTAACGCCTGATGCGAAGTGTAGGCCTATAGGAGTACACATGAAAACCCTGAACAAGCAGCGTCGCTCTGCTCTGTCTTTCTGCTGTGCCCCATTCACGTAGTAGTTTTACACTATGTAGGTTAAACTCTGCAATTAATCCGCGGTTCACATGTATGTATGAACTGTGGTGGTCCGTTACACTGTAGGCTATATTCAACATCACTGATTAAGTAGCCTAAGTCAATCCTACAAACAACTGGACTTTAGGGTCAAGTGTTGTTGTATCCGGCCCATGTCCCGGATGTGAAAGCCTCCTTACTGGACTACTGAATATAATAATATTCCATTATATTTTGTATTTTGAATTGTTACCTGCCACCAGAATTTTGTGATTTCCTTGCAATAAATATTGACATTTTTACCATAAATTGGTGCCTAAAAATGTATCAGAATGCAGGAATTGAAGTCTTTTACCCTCAGAATTTCCTGGGGGAGGACACCCAGACCCCCTCCCCCCCCCTGCTTTGTGTGTTCCCACAAAGACAAATTCTGAGCAAGGAAAAACCCTGAAGTATAATCACAGACAGCCATAAAAAACATTTAAATTGCAGAGTTAGAGTTATAACTTAATATGTACAGTGTCAACAGAGAGAAACACGGACAATTGAACAGACAGTGACAACATACATACTACATACCTCCATACTGTAGAGAATGACAGTAACAGCCTACAAACGGCATAAATAAAATTTGTTATAAACATGTGCTCTTTAAAAAGTAGAAAGCATTGTTTGCCAGTTACATTAAATGTTTAAAAATCCGTAAATGTCCGTGGGTGGGGCTGCATGGGCGTGGTAATGTGGGCTGGTGTGGGTGGGTGTGTGGGTGTGGTAGTAAGGAGAGAGAATAGGAGAAGGAAGTGTGGTGAGGTGGACCTGGTCACCACAGACCCAAATCTTCTCAGCTGTTGCTACTGTCATATGCTGCACTGTCTCTTCATGTGGCACTATTATTATTTATATTATAACAAGGTAATGCAATGTGTAATCAAGTGATGACTGATTAACAGCAATGTAAATGCTAAATGCCCTAATACCTACATATTAGGGGTGGGCATCTTTTACCATCTCACGATTCAATTCGATTCCGATTCTTGAGGCTACGATTCGATTCAAAATCGATTTTCGATTCAAAACGATTCGATTTTATCCATAATGATTTCTAATCGGGTTTCTGATCATGATCTACTCTCATCTGCTTTGCTATACAGAATGACAAACGGAGACATTAAAGTGTCTTTTTCACATTTATTAAGTTCAATTCTCAGGGAAGTGCCTTTTATCAAAAACATTGTCTGGTTCTCAATTGCTACTCATTAGTAGCTAGCTATAAAATAAGTTGGAACAAAAATAAAGTGCTTCTTCATAATACAAAATGGTTGAAAATAGATGCATTTCCCAGGAAAGTTGCAGTTTACCACAAATATCATGTAGAACATAACCGGTGACGACAAAAAAACATCTATATTTCTCAGTCAGACTCTTAACTTAAAGAATAACAAGTTATGAAAATAAAGTGCTTCTTTCAAAATGAAAAATAGTACCCCTAAGCTACCTGTCTCTGAAATGTTCACATGTTAGTGCCACTCTGGTCGTTTCGGTTAGGGCACCGGCGACCTTTCTTTTAGTCTCATTGTAAAGCTGTGGCACAGCTGTCTCAGTGAAAAACTTGCGGGACGGTATGGTGGACCTCGGCTCTGCTCTCTGTAACATGCAGACGAACCCCTCGTTCTCCACCACACTGTAAGGCCTTAGGTCTTTGGCGATGAAGCAGGCGATAGACCGAGTTATTTCTTTTGCCCTCTCGGAGTTGGCAGGAAGTTTCGTTAAGCACTGCAGTGTGCGTTGGTCTGCAGCTGGCGGCTGCTCTGTGTCGCTGAGCTCCGGGTGATGCCTATTAATATGAGCCCGCGCATTTGTTGTGCTGCCGAAGTACTTGGTCTTCGTTTTGCAAAGCTTGCACACTGTGTGTGTCATGTCCAGCGCAGTGCTTCCAGGCATTCGGTAAAAACCGAAATTACGCCAAACTTTAGCTTTAAGTGAAGACGGGGCTGGTTGGATCTCCCTCTCATCCATATTTGCTTCCTCTTTGTTCTAGTGATTTACCGCTCACGTTCAAAAACCGGCTGCGTGGTGACGTCCGGACGTCCCGGATAGGCTAGTTACAAAAATGGAGGCGAACAGCCAGCTGATTTTATTTATTTATTAAATCGATTCTTGGACATTTCAGATCGATTCTGAATCGTTGCAAATGAGAATCTAGATTCTTCTGTGAATCGATTTTTTTGGCACACCCCTACTACATATCATGTAAGACTCAATTTCTCCATTTCTTCGCACAAAACTCTCCAGAAAGTGCCATTTAATGGTTGATTTTTAAAAAGAAATGAGGGGCTGTCGCAGCGTCATGGGTGCGCCGTATATTTTCCTGCTTTTTTGTCCTTTGCCAATCACACCTATGATCATTTATTCATGAGTAACGGAGGCTATAAGCCACTTGGAAGCTGGAACAAAGAAATAAAATAAGTCCTCCAGAGGCTCCAGCCTCCTCAGCATCCATTTTCACGTTAATCGAAACGCATCAGCTGACCGCTCATTTACCACGCAGCCCAGAGCGCAAGCCCGGGCCCAAGCCCGGGCCCGTGTAAAATGATAGAAATTAAGACCGAACCCGGCAAAGATCTTAAGCTCTACTGTACGTTACTACAAACTACACTTGGCTGAGTTACACATACAGCCTCATTGACTAAATGCATTTAGTCAGTGCTTGCTCTTGGGGGAATCACTGGAATTGTTGGGTCTTTGTAAATTATAGAGTGTGGTCTAGACCTACTCTATCTGTAAAGTGTCCTGAGATAACTTTGTTATGAATTGACACTATAAATAAAATTTAATTGAAATTAAATTAAAATACCAGTAGGACAATAAGACTTTACATGAGTACCATAATGCAGAAAAACAAAGTGTGGAAAAAGCATGAATATATTGTTAAATTGATAGAAATGTACATTACGATGAACTTGAATTTTATTTTTACTTAATATTCTATGAAAGGCACTTAGGAGATTATCCACACTTTTAAACATTTTTAGGATTTCTTCTAGAGGCGGAGAGTGGAGCTGAATCCTGGTTTCTAAGGAGACAGGCCAATCAGAAAGCAGGTTGATGTAAATGGACAAGTTGAATTCAAGGATTTCTTTCACTGAATGATTCATGATTCAGTTCATCTTTCCCTCCTCTTATCATCTGGAATATATCTGGACTTTATGAGTCTTTTCCTGAGAATTACACAAATCCTTCGTTCCAACAGCCCTACTCTGTCTGTGTGTGTGTGTGTGTGTGTGTGTGTGTGTGTGTGTGTCTGTGTCTGTCTGTCTGTCTGTCTGTCTGTGTGTGTGTGTGTGTGTGTGTGTGTGTGTGTGTGTGTGTCTCTATGTGCGTGTCTGTGTGTGTGTATACGTGTGTGTGTCTGTGTGTGTGTGTGTGTGTCTCTATGTGCGTGTCTGTGTGTGTGTGCGTGTCTGTGTGTGTGTGTGTATACGTGTGTGTGTCTGTCTGTCTGTCTGTCTGTGTGTCTGTGTGTCTGTGTGTGTGTGTGTGTGTGTGTGTGTGTGTTCTCCCATGGTAGTATTTGATATCAAAACGTGTGATCAAAGTGTTTTGAAAGAACTGAAAGCAGGAAGGTCTGGGTGTAGTTTAAGTCGTGTTTGTTAACAGTTGAAGTGCTAATATTTCCCCCTAATCACCTCTACCTTCCTTTCCTCAGAAATGAGTAATACGTTAGAACAAAGTGGAAGGAGGAACAGGAGGAGACGGGAAGATGTTTAGCTTTCGGTTCGTATCCACAGCCGAGTTCCTCTTCTTCAATCAAATGTTTCTGAAAACATTTTCTGTGAGAAATAATATGCCGCTGCTGAATGTCTTCATTTTAGATCAACAAAAGGTCATTTAAACATTTTTAGGATTTTTTCCAGAGGCGCAGAGTCGAGCTGGATTCAACTTTATGCAAATGAGGAGCGGTCGACTCAACGCCCCACTTCTCGCTCCAAAAACGTAGAAAAAAACCCAAGGGAGTCAGCTTCTCCTCGGACCGCGTAGCTCCTACGGCGCCATTTTGATGCTACCAAGCCATCACCTCCC
>NC_050191.1:28706208-28713708 GCF_008315115.2 Sander lucioperca | reverse complement strand
AGGTTGCCAGGTTGAGGGTTATAGGTTGCCAGGTTGAGGGTGATAGGTTGCCAGTTGAGGGTGATAGGTTGCCAGGTTGAGGGTGATAGGTTGCCAGTTGAGGGTGATAGGTTGCCAGGTTGAGGGTTATAGGTTGCCAGGTTGAGGTGACAAACGTATTGAACATTGTATATTGTGTGTGGATTGTGTGAATAGGATGCATTTCATACAAGATCTGGCAACTGGTCAACATTAGACAAACATATTGGTCCGATTATTTATAAACAATTATTAAATACAGACAGACTCGGATCACCAGAGCTGTTGTAAACCGGGACTGTGAGGTTCCTCTTTCAGCCATAATGCACTATCTATTAAAGGTAGTGCATTATGGGACACACTACCCCCAACTATAAGGGAACGTCCCACTCTGGCCACCTTTAAGAGCCAGGTAAAGGTGTGGCTTAGCGCTAACCAAATGTGCAATCACCTCTGACTGCATGCTGTACCGTATTAGCCCAGTAGAGCGTATTAATGAATTGTGTCTCCGTTTTAACATTTACTAATGAATTATCCTGTATTTCTTTCGTCCTGTTTTACCTAGTTTGATATAGCAAATGTTGCTGCTGTGTATCTATTGTCCTTTTTATTGTAATATCTACCTGATGAATGGACTACAGATGGAAATTAGCTCTTGGGCTACAATCTGGCACTTTTACGTGTACTTCTGTACATGTTCATCAAATGTGCATTGTCCTGAAATAATAAATAAATAGGGCTAAAAAACGGGAGAAACCTGAGAAAAACGTGGGCAGGTATGCGCTAAAGGGTGATTTTTGCGTCAGTTTCTGACGCTGAGAGACACACACCAAGCGTCAGTATTTTACTAGTTGGGAGTGAGAACGAGTGGTTTAGAAATAGGGTTTTACTTATATCTTCTATGTCACTTTTACACAAACGTTTAGACCTAAGCTGCCCAATTTGGGGCTGTCGTTGTTTTGGCCCGCCATGGATTTGACATGCTCATGCTTATTCTCCTCTTATTTTAAAAGTAATGACTCCGAAACGTACATTTTGTGCAGTTAAAAGGTACGTAATCTGAGTTTAACGGCAATGTAATGCACCGTGCTGGTAAACCTCCCATTTAAATTACATACATATGTTTTTAATCTATGGAGAATGGCAAGAATTACAGTATTCTTCAACATCGACATGTATTTTTGGCCCGTGGCCTTCCATCCAGATACATTTTGGCCCTTCGTATGAAAGATTTTGGGCACCTCTGATTTAGACATGTCTCCAAAATACATTGGGATGAATTAAATATCACTGCAAAGTGTGCAGTGTTTGACTGCCATAGTTTTGTCTCTCTTCTTATCTCATTGTTTAATTAGGCCTTCCCTGATTACATATGGATAATAAGCTGCAGGCGTATATTGAACACACTCCCTCAATTGCAATTATGATAAACCCCCCAGAGGAGAAGATGTTATCCCGTACTGATTTCCCTCATTACACAAGCTCTATTCCCTGAGGAGGAGATGGAGATGAAGAGAATCGGATGAGTTTTAATCTCCGAAACAAATGTAATGCAGACTGCAGCTCAGTATTGTATTATTATTTGGGTTTCTTCAACATGGACCCTATTTGACTGCTAGGAACAACAATCTTTGACATTGGTCCAGTATTAACCGTGAACGCTCTATGTGGACAGACCGGGCTGCAACGGGGCAAATGTGCATCATCAATTTGGTCCACTAAAAGTTCTGTTGTTGCCGCTGACAGACTCAGATTATTATTCTAAGTGTCTGACAACATTATGGAAAGGATCCCTACAGAGATAGACCTGTAAAACCTCTTTGAGACCTTTCTGTTTAACCAGAAACAGCTCTGAAGTCGCTAGGTCTAAACCCACCAGACTCCATTTCAAAAAACTGTACTTTTAGTGTGTATAGAGCCATCATATTTTCATATGTAAATCAGTAAACTGTGTGTTTATTTCAACCAAAACTAGAGTAGTGATGGTTGGAAAAGTGAAAAGACGACCCAAAATATCTTTTTATAGTTTAATTTTGTTTCTGTCGACTGTGAATGAAGTGTGTTTTACGAGGCTAAAATTACTGTTTATTTACATGGAGTCTGGTGGGTTTAGCGAACGCAATTTCTCGGATGTTTTTATGTTTAAAAAAAAGGATCTTACTCTTTAACAGAAAGGTCGACCTCCTTAGAAATCCTTCCCATAATGTTGTCACACACTTATAATAATAATCTGAGCCTGTCAGTGGCAAAAACAGAACTTTTGTGAAGGTAAATACAAGCTGCAGTTGCTGAACATGATCTTCACGCTCTTATACAACAGCAGTCAATGTGCTGCTGACAGTAATGACTACGTGGAATACATACCAATTACAGAGCTTAACTTTTTAGAGAGATATGTACGAATGCTTCATGAAAGCAGTCTGAACAGGTAGCCAGTGTAAGGTAACGTTTTGGTAAATCGTGTCTAAGACCCTGTTTACACGATGACGCTCGCAGGTGAAAACGAAAAAATATTTTATTGGATGTGCCTTTCGTTTATACGCCGACGGTGTTTTTGGGGCTTAAAAATGCAAAAAAGTGAAACCACCCTCCAGAGTGGAAATCTTAAAAACGCTTCACCATCGCGTTCCCGTATAACGGGTAAAAACACAAAAGTCTGAAGACAGCGGTGTGGAGAGAGACGAAAAAAAGGCCTTCAGGTAGTCTGTTGTTACGGAGTAGGCTACAGAAATTACAGGCTCCCGTTATCTAAAAGATTTTCAGTGTAATGGCTCAATATTTAAACGATTTCGACAATGTGGATAAGGTTGTTATAGTTCGATGACCATATGTAGGCTGTTCATTTGAGCCAGAGTAGGCTACAACGTTACGGATGAAGAGAAAGAGAGAGAGAGAGAGAGAGAGAGAGAGAGTGCCAGCAGGCAGAGGAGGGCCTGCTTCAGCCTCCTCTGCCTGCTGGCCGCTGCCACTGAAGGGCCGCGAGGCTCAGGATATTGGTAGTGCTCCCGTGGGTGCTGTGCTGGGGCTTATCACGGTCGACTGTGCCGGTCATCATCAGACAAACATGCAACGCCACCTCCTCGTCTGTCCAGACAAGCTTTTGTTGTTCACTTCGCCATGTTTTGGTTCCGCGCTGCTAAGGAGAGAAGTAGAAGGAAGGTTCTACGTAGGCGCGCGGCCTTGGCGGTGTTGTGTGGCAGTGCCACCTAGCCGCCTGGCGTGCAAACTACGTCGAATTTCACACACTTTTGCGTCACCATATGCACGCAGATTTCCCCCCCCAAAACTCTCGTCTAAACGCGGAATAAAAAGTGAGAACGCAACGCCACTTTTGCGTTTTCTCTTCAGATCGTTTCCGTCTAAACATAGCCTTAATTCTGGTAACTCCAGGACTCGGGTGACTTCAGCTACAAGCAGACTTTTAACTGGGCCGCATGGGACTCTACAGCATCTGGACTCATTTTCAGATTGCACTTTGAGGGCTCGATGTTGCATCACATTGCCCCGGAGAAGTCGAAAAACAGAAATGCATGTTGACGTGAACACCTATGTGCTCACGGACGCTTGTCGTCCCCGTGGGGGGAAGCTGTGAACGTATTGCTCATGTCGCTGACCTGATGTTGATGGATTCCTCTCTGAAATAAAGGCCATCTGCGCCCACGCCCGCTCGCTCCGCATACATACGGGGTGTGTTTGACCCAAAACATGACCTGCTCAGCCATGACATCACCCAGAGAAACCGTCTCCTGCATGTTCAGAAAACAGACACACACACACGCACGCACACACACACGCAGAGACACACACACACACACACACACACGCAGAGACACACACGCAGAGACATACACAGACACGCAGAGACACACACACACACACGCAGAGACACACACACGCGCGCGCGCGCAGAGACACACACACGCATGGAGACACACATGCAGAGACATACACAGACACACAGAGACACGCACACACACACGCACGTGCGGAGACACACACACAGAAACACACACATACACGCACTGACACACACTCACACAGAGACATGCATGCACACAAACACACACACACACACACTTAAACAGACACACACACACACACACACACTCACACAGAGACACACATGCAGACAAACACACACACGCAGAGACAGACACACACACACACACACACACTTGCACACAGACACACACACTCACACAGAGACATGCATGCATGCACGCACACAAACACACACACACTTAAACAGACACACACATACATGCAGAGACAGACAGACAGACACACACACACACATACAGACACACACAATCAGACAGAGACACACATGCAGAGACAGACACACACACACACACACACGCATACACAGAGACATGCACGCACACACAAAAACACACACACACACACACACACACACACACTTTCTTTCTCTCCCTCTTATTAGGGATGGGGAAAAATCCATTCATGTATGTATCGTGATCTATTCTTTTCCCCAGAATCTATATATATATATAAGAAAAGCAGTAAATCCATGTTAGGCTGTTCTTCTTTCCAGAGTAAATAAATGTCTGACTGACACGTGATGTTCAGTCTTCAGTCTTCAGTAATGTCTCATGATATATTGACTCTAGAAGTGTATTAGTCAACTTTTAGTCAAAAAATCACAGCACTCAATACTATCAAATTGCAATACGTAGAATCCCAATAAATGAAAATCGCCTGTTTGTATCCCTCTCCTGTAACGTCGCTCGCACACACACACTCCCTCTGCTTGTTTAAAAACACTCCTCCTCTCCCAGCGTGCTTTTGGGGTCTCTGGGTCAGTGATGACATCATGACAGCTTATTCCCACAGATGGAGAGCGCCGCTGATATCATCCACCCAGCACGTGTGTGTGTGTGTGTGTGTGTGTGTGTGTGTAATGTGTGGTGTGTGTGTGTAATGTGTGGTGTGTGTGTTTGTGTGTGTAATGTGTTGTGTGTGTGTGTGTGTGTTTGTGTGTGTAATGTGTGGTGTGTGTGTGTGTGTGTGTGTGTGTGTGTGTGTGTGTGTGTATGTGTGTTTGACGGAAGGTCACATCTGTCCTAGCAGAAAGCATTTCTTATTTGTGTGTGTGTGTGTGTGTGTGTGTGTAATGTGTGGTGTGTGTGTGTGTGTGTGTGTGTGTGTGTGTGTGTGTGTGTGTGTGTGTGTGTGTGTGTAATGTGTTGTGTGTGTGTGTGTGTTTGTCTTTCTATCAGACGGTCATGTCATCTGACTCGCTGTGCTCCAACTCCCATTTTTTCACTTGTTGTTATGGAAACGACAGGTCTGGCTACTCCGCTTGTCATTGGTCGGCTGTCAAAAGCACTGGACGTAGGGCGTTTTTGTCAGAAAAGTTGAACTTTTTTTCAACTTCAGGAAGACGTTCTGAGCTGCAGGACAAAAAGCTCTCAGGACGTTTCTGAAAACACGGTTTACTCCACACCAGGATTATCATGTAAAACAGACGCTGGCAGCTTCAATAACATAGCCATAGGCTGCATTTGATTTGTCATGCATGCTTCCTGCAGAACAAGGTGTTCCAGCAGGTCACCTGGCTCTCCACGGGTCAGAAGTCTATTTTTGTCATGTCATGTAGTCCACGCCACGCGGTTGACTGCACACTGCAGTGATACGAACTAGTGTAAGTAGCTTAATTAACCTCTGGAGAGTAGTGTGAGTGTGGCTGACACACACACAAAGTGCCTCACACTCACACAAATATTCCAGTGGTACTTACAGAAAGACCATTGTCTCCCAGCTGCTGTAGTCTGACTTTCCATTGGCTGTTGGCTGGGAGGGGGATGTGTGCAGTGAGAGGGAAGGAATGGATGCAGGGAGGGAGGAGAGAGGAGGGAGAAAACAACTTCCTATGAGTTGTACAAAATATAAAGAATGTGTTTTGGACCCAGTTGTCAGAAGGAAATGTATTGAATGGACTGTGAAATGGGTCCAACGTTAGTTAGATCCAGTGAGACAAATATGAGGATATACTGAGATATAGAGAGAGAGAGAGAGAGATGGACTGCAAGTGTGTCTCTCATAAAAGATATGTAAATGCAGTCTCTTGTTGACAGAGAGAAAGAGAGGGAGAGAGAGGGATATATGGAGAGAGAGAGAGAGATAGATGGATAGAGAGATAGATAGATAGATAGAAAGAGAGGGGGGGGGAGAGGGAGAGAGAGAAAGAGAAAGAGAGAGGGAGATATGGAGAGATATATAGATGGATAGAGAGATAGATAGATAGAAAGAGAGAGAGGGAGATATGGAGAGATAGATAGATGGATAGAAAGAGAGGGAGATATGGAGAGATAGATAGATGATAGATAGAGAGAGAGGGAGAGAGAGATATGGAGAGATAGATAGATGGATAGAGAGAGAGAGAGAGAGAGAGAGAGAGAGAGAGAGAGAGAGAGAGAGAGAGAGAGAGAGATAGATAGATAGATAGATAGATAGATAGATAGATAGATAGATAGATAGATAGATAGATAGATAGATAGATAGATAGATAGAGAGACAGAGAGAGATAGATATGGATAGATAGATAGAGAGGGAGAGAGAGAGAGATAGATAGATAGAGAGGGAGAGAGAGAGAGAGAGATAGATAGATAGATAGATAGAGAGAGAGAGAGAGAGAGAGATATGGAGAGATAGATAGATAGATAGATAGATAGAGAGAGGGAGAGAGAGAGGGAGAGAGAGAGAGAGGGATAGCTATCAGGCTACTAAACAGCCCGTTGGCCTGTTGATGTTATGTTGTCGTTAGTTGTGTATTATTTATTATTTATTATTTATTGTTACGTGGATAGGACAGGCTGTGTTTTGGTCGTCTTTTTCAACACTTTTGTGGCTTTTTTGATGTCTTTGTCAATTTTTTTGAATACGAATTGATTTTTTTGATTTTTTTTTTTTTTTTTGCACATCCCTAATATACACCACTAACACTAACCCACTTTCTGTGTTAAAAAAAGCAGAAATCATGAATTATTTTGTTTAAAAGTTCAGATCAGAGGAACGTTTGTTGATGGATAATCAAAGACTGTCCAAAGTTTAGTCAGAATAATGCAAAGAAATTCATTAAAACACTCAAAACTCAATATAAGTACTGAACTGCTCCTTCCCTTCACTTGCAAAGAGCGGTTAATGGAACCATCTGTGTTATTTTGGGGCAATTAGGTTGAAAGAAACCCAAATATTCTGATAAAGAAACGTTGAAAACAGGTTCAGTTTGACCCGAGGACGACAGGAGGGTAAAATGTCTTTACTGCGCTGGTGATGTTTGCCAGCTAACGTAACGTGACGAGCAGAAAGGACCCTCCACATGGCAGCTGGAAGGCTCCTGACAGACTGAGAGAACACAGCTGTGCAGAGCTCAGAAACCATTATCAGCAGTGCCCTTTGGCAAACCACTGGGCCACTAATTGTCCCAGTGGAGCTGCCCCGTCATACTGTGAATCATCC
>NC_050191.1:28688708-28691208 GCF_008315115.2 Sander lucioperca | reverse complement strand
ATTGAACTGATCAGCGTTACACTGACCAGTATGGGCCAACATTTCTAGAGAATGCTTCCAGCACCTTGTTGAATCAATGCCACCAAGAATTAAGGTTCAGTTCTGAAGGCAAAAGGGGGTCAAACACGGTATTAGTATGGTGTTCCTAATAATCCTTTAGGTGAGTGTAGGTACCTGTCTAATGTATATGAGAGTATTACTATATAGGTACCTGTCTAATGTATATGAGAGTATTACTATATAGGTACCTGTCTAATGTATATGAGAGTATTACTATATAGGTACCTGTCTAATGTATATGAGAGTATTACTATATAGGTACCTGTCTAATGTATATGAGAGTATTACTATATAGGTACCTGTCTAATGTATATGAGAGTATTACTATATAGGTACCTGTCTAATGTATATGAGAGTATTACTATATAGGTACCTGTCTAATGTATATGAGAGTATTACTATATAGGTACCTGTCTAATGTATATGAGAGTATTACTATATAGGTACCTGTCTAATGTATATGAGAGTATTACTATATAGGTACCTGTCTAATGTATATGAGAGTATGTGTTGAGAGATGCTTATTTTCTGTATTCTGTGTTGTCTTTGTAAAGCTGCAGAACGGACAGAGTCCAAAACTAATTTCCCTTCAGGGACAATAATGTATATCTTATCTTATATCTTATAACTTCCTGTTGGAGCGAGGAGCTATCAAATAAGAGCCATGAGACATTCCTGACTCTCAGTGGGCGGCCGTCTGCCTCGACAGTGTCGAGGGTTATTAATCTCACGTTTGATCCTCCTATCCTGCCTGTACACAAGTTTTTCAGCTCCGTTGTGCCGACAAAGCACTGATATCACGGTGACAAAGAGGATATAACAATTACAACATAAAGAAAAGTGGTTCGGGAACGATGTGTGCGGTAGTTGGTTGCAAACACTCGAGAAAGCACCTGAACGAGTGGTTAGATAGAGAGTGCTACGACCACAAACCAGCTACGAAGAGGCAATGTCCATGCGCTCCATTGTTTACATTTTTTCGCGAGCCTGATACCGACTTGGAATCAAGGACTTGGCTGAAGGCATTGAATCTAAAGAAACCACCAATTCGGGTGGGGGAAAGTAACCGTGGATTTCCACAGGATGCAGAACGTCTGCGACCGGCTCCGCTGCGGAACGGCTGCGTGCTCCGCCGTCCGTCAACACCCACCAGGTCCGGATTTGTTGTGCAACGGCTGCGGCCAGCCGACCACGAGATCTCGCGAATTCACGTATGTTCGCGCGATATAACAGGATGTAGATTCTATAAACAGAACCACAAAACCACCACCAGTTAGTTTCATCCAGAGGAGTAGAGGGGAAACTACTCTGAGCTGTGTTTTCAAGGTGTAGTGCAGGGAGATATGATCGGCCGTGAGCACGCTGGATTTTACTTTGAAAATTAACCGGATGTTTTATTTTGTTTCTGTGCTCGACTTCCTGTCCCGCACTATCTGAATTGTGGTGAATTGCTGCGGAGCTCTCCGGCGTCCGGCAACAATAGAAGCTCTGCGTATCTGCTCCGGAGGGCTGCGGACTGACGGAGCTGGGACGGAGTCGGGACGCAGACGTTCTGCAGTCAGTGGAAATACACACACTGACTTTAATGGGAACCTAATGACTCCGTCGACGTTCCGGAGACGTTCCGCAGACGTTACGCATCCAGTGGAAATTGCCGGTAACGCCATCTCCAGTCAAAGTAGTAGAACCGTGTTCCCAAGCTAGCATCGAAATTGCTGTATTTACACCGGCAGACGCTGCGCAAACCACTTCCGGCGGAAATTAAGTGCATTTGTGTAGAGTTATGGCGCCACCCGTGATTTGGCGCGTAAACTTGTGTATTGAAGTGTCCTTGAGCGAGGCTCTAAAAGCCCCTAAAAAATAATGCAATCCATAAAACCATACAAACCATAAAAAGGGTGTAACTGCGTTAAAGCAAATTACAAAGTTAATGCTGCTTAGTCAGCCTGTCGTGGAGAAATGAAATCATATTGCAGTTCCTGAGCTGCATTATTGCCGATACAGAAGGATGGGAGACACACATGGAAAGGGCTTTATTTTTCTATAAAGATTAGTAGGTAAATAGGTGAAATGAATAAGTTCAACCTCTTTTCAACATTTGATTCAGACTGAAATGCTGAGTCATTGAAAGAGGGGAAAAAAAAGCACTTTTCTCTCTTCACAGGGTGAATCCAGGCGCAGCCGATTAAACTGTGCCACTCGAGTAATCACACTTACGTTGAACAGAAAAAAGCCTATTTGAGAAATACATTAAGCCTATAAGTGTGTGCAGATAAATGAAGAAAAATGTCTATTAAAACGTGTCAAGCTGTCTGGAAAGAAGAGGCAAATGACCCAGAAAGCATGTGTGTATCCGTTCTGCATTATTCTATTCATAAGTGGAGGCGTTGAAACTTTTAAATTCACTCAGTCAGCAGAAAACTGTAGAAGAGAGAAAAGA
>NC_050191.1:28678708-28686208 GCF_008315115.2 Sander lucioperca | reverse complement strand
AGGATTTGCACCATAATATTTTTATTTGTAATCTTCTGCATGTGTGTGTGCTGCTGTGCGTCCCTGTGTGTGTAACAAGCATAGTGTGCGCGCTGTGCACGAGCCTAGGAGCATTTTACTAATGCTCTGTTAAAATAACAATGAAATGCTGTGTTATTGACTTTAGACCAGGTTTTTGTTGGTTAATGGTGCCATCACTTCCCGCTGCCTCAAGATAGCAATACGCCCAGAATGCACCTGAACACACCTCCCTGTAAGACCAGCACACCCAGAATGCACCTGAACACACCTCCCTGTAAGACCAGCACACCCAGAATGCACCTGAACACACCTCCCTGTAAGACCAGCACGCCCAGATTGCACTTGAACACACCTCCCTGTAAGACCAGCATGCCCAGATTGCACCTGAACACACCTCCCTGTAAGACCAGCACGCCCATGGGCCACAGATGGGCGCAGGTGCATTTGTTATTTAAACAACATGGGCGCTGGACGGTCTTAAACTAGCGAAGACACTTGCGTCGGGCTTTGCGCTGCGCTGGGTGCAAGATAGGACCCTGAAACTTTTCTGGGAAACGACCCCCAGAGCAAAATAGTTCACCGAAACGTGTTTCTGAAAACATTTTAAGAGAGAAATAGGCCGTGCAGTTGCTGAATCTGTCTTCATTTCAGATGGTCTGGTTGTAAAATCCAGGAGCAGCAGCCAGACCCACGTGACGCGTTCGTCCAATCAGCTGCCGGTTTTCATTTTTTGGGCGACAATACAGATTAGCGCCGCCTGCTGCTATGGAGACGTATTACATCTTGTCTCTTCGGTGTGTTCTGAGGACCTTTTTGGACCAACTCAGGGAGACTGATCAGTCACACTGACTTTACTGCCGACGGTCGGCCGTCTGGTCGGTGTGTCAGAGCCTTACCCTCCTGTTGACCCATTTTCAAAAAGTCTCTATATCAAAAATGTGGGTTTCTTTCAACAAATTGTCCCAAAAAAAATAACGTGGATGGTTCCCTACAACGAGAAAGGAAATGCTGTGGATGGGTGTTTTCGGGGCTTTATGAGGGGGGGGTTTCTGCCTTTGTAGCCCACGCTGTAGTCGTGTATGTGAAGGAGGGGGTACGGTATGAAATCTATAGGGTTACACCCACAAAAAGATGGAGTTCCTCCAGAGACTCTGATGGGCGGAGGTCTGATTGTAACAAGCTGCACAAACACAGAGCAACAGATTTCATTTATTTACAGAAGGTTATTTCTGAGAGAGATTACTCGACTTACTCATACGTGCTCATCAGTTATTAACATATATATATATAATGGACCAACAGATCCCGTGTCTCTGGACGGAGACCAGTGAAGGATATTAGAAGATCTTTCCCGGTGATGGCTGAGCGTTACTGAGCAGCCTCCAACTGAGCTTGAAGACGTAGATGTGACGTGAGCAACCTGTCTGAAAGTTGGAAGTCTTCTGGTAGCTGTGCCAAGAGAAATCTCAATCATTCCCAATCTAGCAGAGACGGAGAGCGTAGGTATATGTAAGAAGATAACATAGACACAGGCTAATTATTGATCACTAAAATGATAGTTAACATTAGTAATTAAACTTAAACAGCTAATGGAAGTCCAAACTGCCTGAGAGCTTCTCCTGTACTATACGGTAATTCCTCTACTATGAGACAGTAAGTCTCGTGGTTATGACCCAATCGTTAGCCTATTTTTATAAAAACGTCTGCTACGGAGCCATAACGTGAGGTACAAGGTAATGCAGCCTTTTATACATTGTCGTGTTTCTTTAGAAATAAACAACGGACAAATAGAGTCTTTAAACTCTTCAGATGTAAAGTTATTCTCTGTCAAAGTGACGTCAAAATGAATGGCAGTCAATGGGATGCTAACGGGAGCTGATGGCTTGGTAGCATCAAAATGGCGCCATAGGAGGTTCGGGTCGTGAGGAGATGCTTACCCCCTTGGTTATTAATCACAAAACAGAAGATGTCTGGCCTGTCTTGTAGCAGTGTGAAGGGGGCGGAGCCAGACGTTGTAAACATTAAGCTGCAGACACACCGACCAGACGGCCGACCGTCGGCAGTAAAGCCAGTGTGACTGATCAGTCTCCCCGAGTTGGTCCAAAAAGTTCCTCAGAACACCGAAGAGACGAGACGTAATACGTCTCCATAACAGCAGGCGGCGCTAATCTGGATTGTCTCCCAAAAATTAAAACCGGCAGCTGATTGGACGAACACGTCACGTGGGTCTGGTTTCTCCAGGAATTCAAAGACAGACTGTCATGGCGGCTCGTTGAGAATACGATCTCATATTGTACTAAAATACATACCTGCAAACTAGTCACTTTTTGGCTAGTTTGCAGGTCCCGAGACCCGGTGCTAATACGGCACCGATGCCTTAACGACTGTTATCTACCGGACCGAATAGCAACGCGGATTTCGGTGCCACTTAAATGCCTGCGCTTCTCTCTGATGCGCCAAAAACGGACGTTAGAGGGAACTGAAACATCGCCGCACGGGACGCTAGTTACGGTAAAACTACACTCGACAGCAGCTAACGTTAGCCTACCGTTAGCTAGCAGCTGGAGTAAACGCGGTTTAAATGCTGACAGCTAAACGGTGTAAAGTCTGACTGTATTTCACTGGAGAGGGTTCTAACACCAGACTGTAGCTGCCGTTGTCTGAAAGACAGACTCGGCCTCGCCAGCCTCGTGGTGCATTCAAACTGAAATGTATTTCTGAAAACATTTGAAGAGAGAAATAGGCCGTGCAGTTGCTGAATCTGTCTTCATTTCAGATCAACAAAGGCCAGTTTAAAAGATTTTCATCACATTTTGAGAGGCTCTAGTCACGCTCATCCCGCTCCCCGTTTCCTGGTTAGCTCTCCACCAATCAGATGGCTCATTTGAGTCCGACTGCCGGCAGTGCCGGAGCACACCGAACAGACTCGAGTCACCGACCTCGCCAGACTGTCCGACGGCCGATAATCGGATCGGTGTATCAGCGCCTTTAGGGACTCAGCCCAAACGTATGTGTACATCAGTGGCCGGGTTAGCTCAGTCGGTAGAGCAGGCGCACATACAGTATATAGAGGTTGAATCCTTGATGCAGCGGCCGCTGGTTCGACTCCGACCTGCAGCCCCCCTCTCTCTCCCCTTTCATGTCTCCATCTGTCCTGTGGAAATAAAGGCCAAAAATGCCTGAAAAAGTTCATCATTTGGTAAAAACATGATAGTTGTAAAGTCCTTTTTGTTCTTCGTTTGGAGCTTTTTTGTCTTTTTGAGGCTGTTTTTGATGTGTGACGCTTTCTTCTTCATTTGTGTTGCTTTTTTTATGTTTTTTCACTTTTTTCGACTGTATCGAGAGAGAGAGAGAGAGAGAGACAGAGAGACAGAGAGACAGAGAGAGAGAGAGAGAGACAGAGATGACCTCACAGGGAGGATCTGTGAGGGTTAGAGGACAGCCGTCTCTCTTTATTAAGTTTAATTACTGCAGTAATGACAGGAGATCAAAGGGAAGACACACACACACACACACATGCTCTCATGCATGGACACAGACACACACCACACACACAGACGCACGCAAGAACACACACACACACACACACACACACACACACTCCCACGGACACAGACGCAGGTACTGATTGGTTATGTGACTCTGAGGATATTTAATCCTTTAGGTATTGAGATTTTTCAATATTCGATACTTTAGAGGCAGTTCGGTCGGTGCCTAAAAAGTATTGACTCCGGTACCGAGCTCTACAGCCGACGCAGGCTGTCTGAGCGCTGTCTTCCTGCTGCTTCCTCCTCTTTCTTCCCCTTTTCTTAACTTCCAGTCTAACTCTCTCTCTCCTCCCTCCAGGCGGAGTCCATCTCACCCCGGAGGACTTCACCAAGGCGCAGAAGTTGTGCAAGTACGCTGGCAGCGCCCTGCAGTACGAAGACGTGGGCACGGCCGTGGAGAACCTCCAGAAAGCCCTGAGGCTCCTCACCACTGGCAAAGAATGAAGCCTTTGTCCTCCTCCGATCTGATCCCTCCCTCCATCCCTCCATCCCTCCTTCCTCCCTCCTTCCTTCCTTCCTTCCTTCCTTCCTTCCATCTCGCTTCTTTTCTCCGCAGCATCTATCTGTCACTGATCTGGCCCACGGCGAGTTGAAGACGCAGGCACGAATACACACACAGACACACACACAAACACAGACACACACACACACACACAGACACACACACACACACACACACACACACACACAGGCACACACAGACACACACACACACACAGACACACACACACACACACACACATACAGAGACACACAGACACACACACACACACACAGACACACAGACACACACACACACACACACACACACACACACACAGAGACACACACACACACACACACACACACACACACACACACACAGAGACACAGACACACACACACACACACACACACCGGCACACACAGACACACACAGTCATGCACACACACACACAGGCACACACACACACACACACACACACACAGAGGCACGCACACACACAGGCACTCACACACACACACACAGACCCACACAGCGAACAGAGCCTCGGCGTCAGAGGAGGACATGATGGAAATCTGTCAGCAACAATGGCCGCCTTGTGTCTCGACACCGACTGACTGCACAACACGCCGACTATTTGACTGATTAATCGCAGCTTCATTATAAACCCCCGAGCCCCTGAAGGGGACAGAAGCTGTCTGGTGAGCCCGGGGAACCAGTCTGAGTACCAGTCAGGTATTCATCTTCCTGAAAACACAGCCAAATGTTCCTGAAAGTGTCCCAACAAACATACAGACGCTGAGATGAACTGTTGACCCTTTTCATGCTGTGAACGGGAAATATTGTTCATCCAGTCTGGACTTCCGCATTAGTAACGCACTGTGATTTGTAGATATTTTCATAATACATTTTAAACCCTCCTGTTGTCCATGTTGTCAAATTTGACCCATTTTCAAAAGTTTTTATGTCAAAAATGTGGGTTTCTGTCAACCAAATTGCCCAAAAATACCACTGATGGTTCCATACATGAAACAAGGCTGTGATTATCCATCAACATACGTTCTTCTGATCGTAACTATTAGTCAAAATAAGTCATAATTTTCTGTTTTTTTTAATCAGAAATGTGGTATAATTTAATATAAGTGAGGTTAATTGACCATGAATTCAAAAAAAGTGTTGGAAACAGTGACAAAAAGTTAATTTTCCATAAATACGTGTACAACTAGAGTGGAATGAAGATGGAGCTAAGGAGCTCTAACGCAAAATTGGGTGATAATTTATACTTTATACTTTATGAACAGGCAACAGGACAACGCAAGGGTTAAAAGCTGTATTAATTGGCAGCAGTATTTCCATTTGCATCCCATAATGAAATGTTTTGCCCTTTTCGGTTTCCTGTTGTTTAATCCGCCGTGTAAGAAGTCTACGCGGCTTTTCTCCCTGATCACAATTATATTTGCTTGAACCTCGATAACTTCGCGGCAGCCTTATTGTACCTTACCTCATTATATTGATTTTAAACGTTACCTCATTATATTGAGATCTAACGTTACCTCATTATATTGAGATCTAACGTTACCCCAGTATATTGAGGTCTTACGTTACCTCATTATATTGAAGTCCTAACGTTACCCCAGTATATTGAGGTCTTACGTTACCTCATTATATTGAGGTCCTAACATTACCTCATTATATTGAGGTCTTACGTTACCTCATTATATTGAGGTCTTACGTTACCTCATTATATTGAGGTCGTAACATTACCTCATTATATTGAGGTCGTAACATTACCTCATTATATTGAGGTCCTAACGTTACCTCATTATATTGAGGTCCTAACATTGCTTCATTATATTGAGGTCCTAATGTTACCTCATTATATTGAGGTGTAACGTTACCTCATTATATTGAGGTCTAACCTTACGTCGTTATATTGAGGTGTAACGTTACCTCATTATATTGAGGTCTAACCTTACGTCGTTATATTGAGGTCTAACGTTACCTCATTATATTGAGGTGTAACGTTACCTCATTATATTGAGGTCTAACGTTACGTCGTTATATTGAGGTCTAACGTTACGTCGTTATATTGAGGTCCTAACATTACCTCATTATATCGAGGTCCTAACGTTACCTCATTATATTGAGGTGTAACGTTACCTCATTATATTGAGGTCTAACATTACCTCATTATATTGAGGTCTAACGTTACCTCATTATATCGAGGTCCTAACGTTACCTCATTATATTGAGGTGTAACGTTACCTCATTATATTGAGGTCTAACGTTACGTCGTTATATTGAGGTCTAAGTAGTAGGAACTGTTCATTGTGTCCATCCTGCAAGCTTTTGTTTTCAAGCAGAGTGTGAAATATTAACTCATGTTTGCAGTACTCCGTTAGCATCATTTTTGCTAGCCTTAGAACGCAAGAACACACACACAGACACACACACGCTCGCACGCACGGACACATGGATACACACACACGCACGGACACACACAAACACACGGACACACACATGCATACACACACACACACACACACACACGGACACACACATGCTTGCACGCACACACCACACACAGACGCACGCAAGAACACACACGTACACACATGCGCATGCTCGCACGCACACATGAACACACACATACCAAACACAGATGCATGCAAGAACACACGCACACACACACGGACACACACATGCTCGCACGCACACACAGACACACTTGCATGGACACACACACACACACACACACACATTGGTTTCTCATGCGCACCATCTCAGTTGTACTAGGAAGTATCTGTATAAAAGAATTGTCCCTTTAGGGCCTCCGTAGTGAACCGCTATTGGCTCATTACAGACTCATCAATATTGTCACAAACGGCACATTAAAGTTATTGTTACGGCTCTGAGCTGCAGCTCCGTTCTGCGTCATTAAATATCCATACAACATCTCAACTCAAGGGCCACTTACTGGCTTTTCATGGAGCTTCTAACATCAGCGCATCCAAGTTGTATATATACTGTAAATCATAGGTCATACACAAAATGTATGGAAGCCCTGTAAGGCTAAACAAGAGAAAAATTTACTTTCTGGAGTTTGACATCTATGTTCTCACCAGACTCTCTTCCAGACCGAGAATAAGTGCGTCTGTGAAGAACGTGGGACGTATTCCTGTAAAAAAGGAACAGCTGACATGCTACATAACTGGCTAGGATACCGACCGACTGACAGCCTTTCTAACGGGAAAGATTAAAACGCTAAACGGTTCATACAGTCATGTGAAGTAATTAGGACACCCATGCTAAAGTTGACTAAAAAGAGGAATAAAAAAAATAATCTTTTGGAAATTGATCTTAAAGCCTTAATTAAAAAAAATGAGGAAAAATCCAACCTTTAAGGACACCAATTTTCTTTGTGAATTAATAATGTCTCGTAAATAA